>NC_046659.1:9134314-9137149 GCF_010883055.1 Belonocnema kinseyi | reverse complement strand
AAAATACGTTATAGGTTTTTGGAGTCGCTAATTACGAATCTGGCATCCGTTGAACTCTATCGCTTCAGGTTCAAGGTCATTTAAAGGTCATTTGAAGGTCAAGTCGAGAAAAAACGGTAAAAAAAATATGTTATAGGTTTTTGGGGTCGCTGATTATGAACCTGGTGTCCGCTGACCTTTATCGCGTCAGGTTCAAGGTCATTTGAAAGTCAAATCGATAAAAAACGCTGAAAAAAAATATGTTATAGGTTTTCGCGGTCCTTGATTACGAACCTGAAGCGATAGAGGTCAACGGATGCCAGATTTGTAATCAGCGACCCCGAAAACCCATAACATATTTTTTTTCAGCGTTTTCTCTCGATTTAACTTTCCCATGACCTTGAACCTGACGCGATAAAGGTCAGCGGACACCAGGTTCGTAATCAGCGACCCCAAAAACCTATAACATATTTTTTAAAATGTTTTTACCGTTTTTTCTCGATTTGACCTTCAAATGACCTTCAAATGACCTTGAACCTGAATCGATAGAGTAGTAAGATACTACCATGATTTTTTCAGATTTTTTGGTCCAAAAATAAATTAGGCCAAAAGCGGCCTTACCGACCCTCCCCCTTTAAAGTGGCGAGGAGAATAATCCCAAAATTCTGAACGGCAAACACTGCACTAAAGTTTGCTCAGAATGGCCTTTCGTTCATAAAAGCTTTAGCAACCAAAAAATGTTTCAGCCTTTTCTCATAGCAGAGAAAAAATTTAGAATATATTGTTCAGCGTTAGGTATGAGGAAATAGCTATAAAAAACACGAAAATTATAACGATTCACAACTGAACTTGGTTCTCGCTTTCTTATACTGAAATTAAGTTCGATCGTTTCAGCAGCCTCCTTCGCTGCTTTGTATAGAAACGCTCCTTTGCCCACTTCTTCGTGCTTCCTGGACATTTTAAGAAGAGGGTCTCTTCCATTTGCGACTCTATGCACTCTACCCAGAATAATCCTGTTGTGAAGACATTCAAGACTCAATATTCCGCGACCATCTTGACGGCGTCAGATGTTTAGTCGCGAAACAGAAGAGTTAAGATGTATGATTTTGTTCATGTGCATAACCTTTCTTGTCCTGATATCAAGGGATCTGAGTTCGTTCTTCGTACATGGAACCACTCCAAATGAATAGAGTACTACCGGGACCGCAAGCATGTCTGCTGCCGATACTTTGTGCCTCGCCGACAGTTCTGAAGACCAAATCTGCCAGAAGAGACGTTTGTATCTGCGTCGAAGAGTATCCTTTATAGATTTCACATCCTAAATGCAGCTCTGTGGCAAGCCCATGTATGTTTAAGTCTTTTTAGCGCAAAGGTGTCGTATAGCGCTTCTATCGACGAGCTCAGTGTCTTCAGGGATGCCATTAAATTTTCCTCGCTTCAAATAAATCTGGGCGCATTTGTCTAACGCAAATTCCATTCCTATTTCCTTAGTATATCGTACGAGAATCCCTATAGCTAGATGCAGTTGCTCTTTGTTCTTAGCATAGTTCTTAAGATCGTCCGTGTAAAATACATGAATGACTTTATACTTTCGATCGGCAAGCTTGTCGCAAAAGTACCCGTCGGAACAGTGAAGAGCTAGAGATAGTGGCAATAATGTGAGGCAAAAGATAAGTAGGTTCATGGTGCCGCCCTGTAAGACACCCCTCTGAAAGATGACCTTGTTAGTTGTCACACGCTTCTTTCCAAATGAGATGTTAAATCTAGTTTTCCAAAGCAGCATCAATATCTCTATGCACCTTACGATTTGCGGATGAACCTTGAAGCTTCCCAAAAGACAGATGATAAGTCAATCGGAGATCGAATTGCCAGCTTTCCGGTAATCAATCCAGGCCATCGATAGGTCACGCTGGTAGTTTGCCGCATGTTTGCAGACACATCTATCGATGAGCAGGTTCTCCCGACATCCCGCTATGCCTTTCTTTGAGGCGCGTTGTTCATACATTTCTTGCCACACAGGTCCAATTTCCTGAACAATCCTGTCATTTAGGATAGCTGTAAATATCTTATATAGTGTGTTCAGACAAGTGATTGGCCTGTAATTCTTCGGGTCAGCTGAGTTGCTTATTTTAGGCAGAAGAATTGTGCGCCCCTCCACCAACCACTCCGGAATTAGTTCTTCCGACTGCAAATATGAGGTGAATATACAGGCCAAATCTAATGATTTGAAGAAAACTTCTTCCACCAGAAGGTTTTGATACAATCTGGTCCCGGTGCGGAATAGTTCTTCATCCCTCTTAATACTTTTTTCACCTCCTCGGTAGTGATGGGGGAGCATTCTTTATCAGGTGTTATGAGGGCAACACATAATTCCTTGAAGCTCTTTATATTTTCTGAGTCTTCGTCCAGTCTATGCTGAACTTCGCAGACTTCTCTCAAAAATACTTCGACCTCCTCTGGTTTGGGTGGGTGTTCGACAGTAACTGGAGGGTCTTTGAAGAGTCGAGATGGGTCAGAGAGAAACTGTTGATTTTCTCTGACCCACCTCTCCTTTCGCTCTAGACTTCTCTTAGCGTCAGATAGTATCCGTATTCTCTCAACAATATGCTGTCTGATGGTCAGCAGTTTTGACTTGTTAAGTATGTGATAACGGGACCGGAGTTCGCGCGCGAACTTTCGAACTTTGGCGGTAAAACTCCTGCCAGATGTGATGTAGTCAATCACACATTGAATGCGGGTCGCGTACTGTCTTGTCCAGCCTATCTTTATGGCAAGTTGATGCATTCGTCTTTTGGTCTTATGATAAGCCGTTGGTTTTGTTTTACGGTTCGCATCGGCCAAAGCTCTCGCTGCATT
>NC_046659.1:9120208-9134214 GCF_010883055.1 Belonocnema kinseyi | reverse complement strand
CTGGGGGTGGAGGGTAGTCCGTTTAGCGTGCAATCGACTCGGGATACTTGTAAGATACTACTATGATTTTTTCAGATTTTTTGGTCCAAAAATAAATCAGGCCAAAAACCGGCCTTACCGACCCTCCCCCTTTATTGATCTTATAAAGCTTGTAGTTACAGAGCCCGTTTACTTGATCATTTGTAAAATTTCCTACCTTCTACACCTCTCGTTTGGAAACGGATCACTTATTCAATAAATCTATTGAAGGATTTCTCGAATCAGAACTTTGCGTTACACATCAATAATCGAAGTCATCATGGCATTCATAATCAACACCTTGGATTCAATTAACACAAACCAAACGAATTGGCGTGCTTAGGTTTACACCTTTTGATGAGTCGCTTAAGCACGATCGGAACCACCCTTCAATTCAAATTTGTGTCAACCAAAGACCTGTGCTGACCATGATTGTCAGTGAAGAAGTACAAGTTTTTTTTGTTTTACATAACTTAAACTATTCTCTTGACAGTGTTGGACGTCCTGAACAGACTATCCATTTATTTATGTGTTTCCAGCGTTTCCTATTCCTGCGGATCGCGTTTCACCTATTTGAGCTGATAACCTAAATGAATACCTGATAGCTGATCTCAGTCAATTCTCGTTGTTCACGAGCCGAAAATGAGTCGCTCGCCCAACGAGGATTCTCACTAGAAGCTTAGCACCAACTGTCGATCTCCTCGTTCCTTGGCGATCCCCACTTGTCGAGTGGTTGCGTACGCAACGACACCTATCTCGTGTAGCGGTACATGTGATCAATATAACCCTTACTTTCAGTAATTTGCCAGTTGCTTAGGAGCGTATTTATTTTCTGTTTCGCCCGCTCTTAAGTACATTTTAGTGATATGAAAAAATATGATTAAATAATATACTGAACCGTTTCAACTTATAATGAGAAGGTGTTAGTTTTATGTAAAAACTGATTTTTGCGGATTTCATCAAATGTCGACGTTTTGAGGCCCTCTGAATCCATAAAAAGCTTTTATGTCGGTATATTTATGTCGTCGTCGTTGTCGTCGTTTTCGCTTGTGCATCGGAAAACTTTCGAAAGACTGATAGGATTGGCTTTTGCTTTGGTACAAAGAAAGACCATAACGAAAGATCGAGTTCCTTAAATAGCCATTTTTGATACAAATTAAAAAGTTGAAGCTTTTTCAACATTTTTGAGACTACGGTTTTTACGATTTCAAATTTCTTTTCACAGACATTTACATTATACAATAACCAGAAAAAATGATCCTCGTGGCTTCGTTCGATAAAATAGAAATGACCAAACTTATAGCATTATCAATATCCAAAAAAACAAACTTGAATGAAGATTTAAAGTTAAGCAAAGCATGATGTGGGAAGAAGTGAAGAGAAGAAAAACGTTACCTTATTAAGGCCCTGCAAGTTTATCAAAGAAATTTGAATTTTTTGTAAAAAAATCGAAAATTTAAACTTCAATCGCACAAAAACTAATGAAAAAGCAATATCTCCATTTTGTGGTCAAACAAAGCAAGGTACGAAAAGAGATGAATCGATTAAAATTGTACACCTAAAAATGATCAAAAATAAGTGAATGTTAATTTATTCCTAAAAACAACATTGAAAAATATTTAAATTAAATTTGTATACCGACAACACTTGCTAAGAGATTAAATGATACAACATTTATTTAACCAGAAAAGATCTACCAATTTTTCATGAATATTTTTCTGATAGGATGCGTATTTTTTTAGCCATAAAAAATAATCTTAAAAATAAAAAATGTAATTTTTCGCAAAATCATACAAGGTATGAAAAAAGAATCTACACATTTGTTCTAAATAATTTTTAGAGAAAATGTGTCGATTTTCTTTCAATCGCAGAAAGCAAGATTAAAAATGTAAAAATTATAAAAACAAGGCAATAAGAATAATTATGATTCAATTTTCAGGCATTTTATGAATTATAATGAAGGAAAGCAAAAAAACAGAACAGCTACCTTAAATAATTTATTTGAAATTTCAAATAAAAACAAATACTTCCAGATGAAAAATATTTGAATCTGAAATATTCTATCTTCAAACTTAAATTTAAATATTCGAGTGGTCCTGAAATGATTTGAAATTTGTATGCACTTTAGTGAGCAAGACCCCTTCCCCCTCCCGAAAAAAGAGGTTTCTAGTTCCGAAGAAAGAAGATCCCTATATACTCGGTTAGACATCCGCACCTTTGGTTTAAGAAATCACAGATGGGACCACGTTGTACCCTTATACGAGACCGAAAAGAACTTGAAAACAGATATGAAATTAACATATTAAATTAACTTAAAGAGATTTATCTCTCTCAATGAAACGGCGGGAAGTACAACGTGTTATTCTTTTGAACTTACAGTAAACAGCGTAAATTCAGGATGTAGACTAAGAATTAGAGCCGTTTGAGAGAAATAAAAAATTATTAAAATATTTAGGACCTACCCTCACCGCTTTCGAACACCTGTTTATAGCCGGCTTAAAGGTGCGCAATCTCAAACGACCCTGAGAAAGTTTCGATAGATATATTGTTGACAAATAACTTTCTCAATCATTATTTGAAAAATAATGTACAAAAATGCAAAAGAATCATTTTTATCAATATTATTATTGTAAAATAAAATAAATGGAAATCTTAATAGACGGATCCATTTTTTTTTAAATTGTACTGTGTAGATAAAACTATTTTTTAATGAATAAATGTTCACCACCACGTAGGCGCTGTTTCGATACTCCAAAAATATTATGTTTAAGTTTACATCAGCTCTGTACATCTGAAAAAAATGGTGATCCCTTGGTGTCCTAAGTTGATTAGTTTATAATATTTCCAGCGCGGCGTTAGTTGTCCCATCACTCCCTGTTTTAGCATTGTAGGGTATGGAACTAGATTACCTTTTAAAAATTTTTCAGTAAATAAAATGTTATTTTCATGAAAAACCCGATTTAAATTAAATCAATTTTATTTATGTAATATTTCAAAACAGTTTTCTAAGCGATTTATATAAATACTAACGGAAAAACATGAATTGAAACGTCAGCCAATAAACTTGCTAAAGTGGAATATAAGATTTGAATTTGAATAAGAAGTTAAAAATAATCCTTTCTATTTCTAAAAATACAATAAATTATATTTATATTAATAATTTATTGAAATAATTTCACGCAAGAATTTGTATAGTATACAAGCTTAAACCAGATTTAAACTGACCATTTCAGGGTTTAGCAAGTACTTAGACTCTTGTATATGCTAAATATAATGTATTTGAAATTGAATTCAATTTTTATTTATAAAAATGAAATATAAAAATAAGTAAGCAACATTAAAAATAATTTATTCAAGAAATAACTTTGTGAAAAAATGATTTTTTAGTAAAATAAATATAGATAATAATTTTATAAAACTTTCAAGATGTAAATAGAATCATTGTTTTAAAATCTTTGTTTTAAAGACATTGCTTTAAAGATATAATGATAAAGTTTTAAAGATCATTAGAGCAATCAGTTTTTATATTCTTCACTGATTATTCCTAAATAAAATTTTTTAAATATAGATTTGTTTTAATGCAATAAGTAAGTTTAAACTTTATACAATTCAAAGTTTTCTTCGGGAAATCTTTTCAAATTTCATCATTAATATTATTTACTATGTTTTCAAAAATACATTTAGAAAATCATACTTTACTTTTCATTCCAATGCAAATCTAATATATATTCCGCTTTGTCAGGATTATTATTATTGCATGAAAATAACATTTTTTTACTAAAAAAATTTTAAAGGTGATATAGCCCTATTTCTCTCTATGCAAAAAGAGGAAGTGATGGGACAACTAGCGACCAATGGTCCCAGATCTGAAACGAAACGTGGACCAATGCTATCACAGTTCTATGTCCGTGTCAATATAGTAGGAGACGATATAAATGACCGGGTTGTGCGCGCAACTCATTTCTCCTCTTCTGAATTTGAAAACTGGAAGGCGCACGATTGCCGGTCGGAAAACTGCGGCGGTTCTATTTATGTCTCGATCCGCTTTATATTGTGTATATTATTGTACATAATGAAAATAAATTATATAATTAAGTATGTGATATTATAATTATATATAGAACAGAATAGAATTTATTGTCTTCATGGTATACTTCTACAAATTTTTACAGTATTCTTTTGCCCTCTTAAATTTTTTAATAAAACGAAACTACATATTTTCTCTGTTAGAATTTTTACCTGAACAGATAATAATTAAATCATTAAATCATTACATATTTCTGTGTCTATATTATAGTTCCTCTTGTCCTTAGGCTATGTTACTCCTCTATATCAGTATTTTCTTCGATATTATAATTATATTAATATTACTATTAATTAGCCCTAAATGATTGTGCTAGAGTTTTTAAGCGTTTTATGTTGGATTTATCTATTAAACCAAAAAAGTTTAAATAGCTTCCGGACTTTCGAAATAATAAAATTTGTTCATGAGAATTATTTGGAATTAAACAATTACAAAATATGGCATCCTAGAATTTGTTTATATTATACTATGTTCAGTACTACTTGGGACTTCGATTTTTAAGATTTAAAATTGCTATCAATTTTAAAAAGTGTAAATACTTAATTTTGTACTTGTTAGTACTTATAATTTGTAATTGTTTTATTTCAAATGATTCTCATAAATAAATTTTCTAATTTTGAAATGCTATTTGAATTTTTTCGTTTCAATAGATAAATTCAACTTCAAACGCTTAAAAGTCCAGCAAAAACATTTACAGCTAATTCATATAGCTCTATTTATCGCACGAAACATTGAGATCATTAGAATCGTCAATTTCTTGCATTTATTTGAAATGCGGAATAGTTGATAGAATATTAATATTAATACTGTTCTATGTAAAACTGAAATTATCTACCAATTTAAAATTGTGTGCATTGGATGGAAATTTTTTAGCTTAAATTATATGTTGTCCTTTATAGGAAATAGGATGACATGTATGTAACCGATTTCACGGAAAATTTTTTTGACAATATTGTGAATATTTGAAATTTAAAAACTCATAAAATGGTAACGTGAATTATCTGAAAATTCCCCAAGTTTCTCTTTAGCGTGTGATATTATTTAAACTAAAAAGAAAAAGGCAAATATTTGTATTATAAATCTATCTGTGTTACCTATCTATAAATATTTATATCAATAATTTAAAAGAAAAACACTCTAAAGAAATATGTGGATAATTTCTTGACAACACACCATATCGTTTTCTTAAATTCAAATACTCAAAATTCTTTACATGTAATGCAAATTACACGTGTGAGTTTAATTATATTAAAAATTATTTCTTAGCATAATTATATACGGTCAAATTTTTTATTTTATTAGCTTAGGATTAAGAATTAATTGTTTACAGCATTTTAAGCTTAAACCCGGTGCGAAATACGCAAACATTTTAACATATAAAAAAAAAATTTTTCGCGAACCGTGATTTTTCTTTCCCTATATTCCTAAATATCATATAAAATGATTTTATTTATTTTTAGTTTGTTAGAGGTGAGGGGCACTTCTTTTTATTTTTTCATTCCCAAATATGTGTGAAGGCTGTTTTTGTAGATTTTTCTGCCTTTCAGGCTTTTTCCACCGAGCCAATATATTTTTTATATATACGGCTTCAAATTGTTGTTTTTCTTTCATTACATAACTTTCATTACATTTTAGTAATTTAAGTTTTAAAATGTTGTAGTTTATCAATTGATCAATTGCAGGTTCTCTACTCTACTTGGATAATTTTTTGATAATACATTTAAAAATGTATGTACTCACAACATTGCAAAAACTTTTTTTCTGCGAAATTGTTAAAATACATTTCGATATTTTATTTCTTTTTTCCTAACAGGTGTAATTGTATGTATTCAATCTCTCCCTTTTACGGGTTTGAGGGCCTCCGATCCCTGTACATATATTTACAATCCCATCCTTAGTGTAACTTAACTACTACTTATGTTCTACTCTGTCGCATCACGTAGGATGAAAAATAGTAACAGTCGTAAGATTAATTCTTAAAATGAGTGAGCTTCCAGGGCTCCCGTTTCCTCTTACCATAAAAAATGCATTTTCCACGATGTTGTAAACAAATTACGCGTTTTACTGACTTTCTTCAGGATTACCCGTTTGGCTCTGCCCTACTCCCTTGCTTTTCCTTACCTCTTTCAATTTCTTCATCAACATCACTCCCTGTCCACTACCATCCAAGATCCATCTTACACATTCATCCACACTCAACTGTCCCTCTTCCTCTCCTGTACATCTCCCTAATAGATGTGCCCATGACTCCATTTCGTATCCACATACTCTACATAAATTTTCCTCTTCATCCATCCAATATCTGCATGCTCTCACTCCTTTTCCTATTCTAAACCGTACAACCCTACTCCATTTTGTTCCTTTTTTATTTTTTGCAGATATTTTGGTTCCGTCAACCCTTTGACTATCATATACCATCTATTTTACCTCGAATCTATTATCTTTGACTATCTCTCTTCTCCTTGTTTAACTAATAGCTCTAACTCTATGTCCTACAACTCAATAACCACTTCTCGCATATTACAAATTTTTCTTCTTTCTTTCTCTCATTTCAAATTTCCCAAATTACGTCTCGCTTCATTGTTTCGAATTTTTCCCAAACATGCTTGTGTTATTTTGCTTTCCTATCTCCTTTTTAGCTTCTCTTCGAACCTCCAGGCTCTCTTAATTTGTCTAGTAACCATATTTTCTTTTCCTAACTCTTCTCTTAACATGTATCCTGGGCAACTCCAGCTAAACCCCATTACCCACATTAAAAATCGCTCATGCATGCTCTGTACTTTCCTATGTTTCTTCCATCCCAGATCTCCAAACATCTGCTAACAGAACTACATCGTCCGCGTATGCTAGAGAGTATAGTTTGCTATTACCCATAACCGTTCCTCCTTTCCCTTTCTCCTTTTTCTTCCCCTCTAAGTCTGCCAGCAGGATATTAAATAGTAACGGACTCAAAGGGTAGCGTTGCCTTACACCTCTGCCTGTCCAGAAAACCTGACCTTTTTTCTTTCCTATTTTTACCCTGATCCTCGTTTCAGTAAAACTTTCCTTTATCCTCTCCACCAACATTTCCTCTACACCACTCTTTTCCATTGCCTGCAATAGCACTTATCTGTTCACTGAGTCAAAAGCTGCTTTGAAATCTACGAACAAAGCGACTAGTTTCCCTTCCTTTCTCCCAAAAGTTCGGTTAACTAAGTAGTTAAGTACGTAGATATTGTCTATAGTTCCCATTTTTAGAAAATTCAAACAGATTCAAAAGAATGTTGAAGGAGATAATTTAAAAGTTTCCATTTTAGCATTTTTAGATTTCATGTTTCAATATGGAAAAATTACAAACGATGTTTTATTTTGAAAACATTCATTTTAAGATAGTATTTAGAAAGATAAAAAAAATCAAAAAATGTAATATGTAAATGAAAACGATGTCATTATTAATTTAGAAAAATTTAGATGACGGATGCAATAACTCGACAAGCGCTCGAAACCGCATAGAAGTATTGTCCAGCCGGGAAAATCTTTTTATAAAAAAGTGATCGAAACGTAAAACAAAATATACATTCGTATTCAGCTTGATGCGACCGACAAATTTTTCTAATGAAACTTTTTGATTCGCTAATTATTACTTAAGATAAACGATAAAAACTTAGAAAATTTTCCGAGCAAAAATCGATGTTTTGTAAAACACAACTCGCGATTATTTGGTCGTTTGTTGATAAAAATGCTTGAAATTTGTATGGTGTATTCTCAATATATAAGCGATTACCTTAAACAACGCACTTTCTCAAAAAAGCTCATATTTATTTGTTTGTTTAATAACAAACTGATTCCGAACGAAAACCACGTTCTGCCAACTTCGACCAGTGGGACGGCCATGGAAAAATGTTAGTTGAAGTGACTTATCGCAAGAAAGTTGTTCACTAGACTTTGAAAAAGTTTTTCTGAAAATTTGAAGAAAGTCGGTCGAAAATTGTGGAAATAGCAGCGAGTTGAAGTCAACACACACTGCCGCTCCAGTGCTCCGCTCATCGGCCTTTGTTCCTAAGCAAATAGCCAGCAGCCGCAAAGAGCAACAAAATGCTCCAACGGCAGCGTGTTTTGACTTTAACTCGCTGCCATTTCTACCTTTTTTGACTAATTCTCTTTAAATTTTCAGAAAAACTTTCTTAAAGTCTAGTGAACAACTTTCTCGTGGCAAGTTATTTCAACTAATATTTTTTCAATGACTGTCCCACTGGTCGAAGTTGGCGAAACGTGGTTTTCGTTCGGAATCAATTTGATAGTAAATAAAAACAAATATATTCGCGTTTTAAATAAAGTGCGTTGTTTATAGTCATCGCTTAGATATTGAAAATATATCATAAAAATTCCAATCATTTTTATCAAAAAACAGCCGAATAATCGAGAATTGGGTTGTTTATCTTAAGTAATAATTATCGATTGAAAAAGTTTCATAAGAAAAATTTGTGTGTCGCGTCAAGCTGAATACGAATGTATATTTTGTTTTGCGTTTCGACCACTTTTTTTTATCCATAGATTTTCCCGACTGGACAATAATTCTATGCGGTTTCGAGCGCTGGTCGAGTTGTTGCATCCGTCATCTCAATTCGAGTAAGTTTAAGAGATATTTAAAGGTTTCGAGAAAATTAAAAATTAATGTAAGACTTGACAGGATTTAAAAATGTATATTTTTCAAGATTTCAAACTGTCACGTCCCGCGACTTTTATAATAATAATAAATAATTATAAACAATGGATTATAATTACATAACATTTATATTTAATAATAACTCAACAAGTTTAAGGATTATATTCAACATCCAATTATTATTGTAAACAAAACCTATTATTGTTAAAATCATTTGTGAAGATCAGATTTGTAAAGAAACGACGCAACCGTGTAAGGTTAACCCAACAGCACAAGAAAATCTACGCATCATCTTTTGCACAAAAAACAAGCACACGTTAATTAAAAAGCAATAAATTAATTGACAAGGAAACCAGATAAGGCAGCTGCATTTCAATCTCATACGCTCACAATATGCTGGTACCTATAAGTACCTACACATCGCAGTAAAAAAAAAAGCGATACGCATAAATATTCGCATAGCTAACAAAACCAGCAGATTATACACTAACTGAAAAGCCATAAATTAATCAGCAAGCCAAGACTGAAAATGGACAAGATTTTCAGTCCCATACGTTTAAAAAATGCTGGTACCTACACCAAATGTACATCTTTTAGTCATTCTGACCTACATATTTCTATAACGGAGACCGGCATCTTAGATCTAAAAAGAATAAACAGCTTAATAAATATGACAGCTATAGGAGGGTGAGCTGTTCACACACAACCAAAAGGACGCACGCAAACCTTACGCTCTTCTACGCATCATAATAGCTCACCCTTTGACACCTAGGAAGGGATACCATATATTTTGGTAACTGCGCCATTCTCCATATTTGGGCACATCAAGATTCCTAATCACTGATTGGCTATCTCATTAATTACCCCCATGGTACTTTGGAAGGGATAGAAGGCATTATGGTTACTGCGACATCCTCCATATATAGGCATATACATAATTCTCAACGCCCATGGGACAATTAGGGTCTTACCACTCTTCTACCTAATTGATTGACAACGCTGATTGGAACCAAGGAGAATCCCTACTTCTAAAACCACTCACCCCTACGGGAATCTAAAAAGGGATCTTGTGAATAAATAAAGAGGATTCGGAAGCAGAAAGCAGTTTAGTTTAGTTCCAGTTTCAGTTTAGCCGAAAGTACTCCAGCTTCAGTCTTTACCCCAGTCTCGGTTCAGTCTCAGTTCAATCTCAGTTAGACAAATCCATAGTATAAAGAGTCTTCAAAAACCCTAAACTCCGGTCCAGCAGTGTTGGCCCGTCAACCATTTAAATCTACAAATCTACGAAGAATAGCTTCTATGTGGAACTCCTAGTCGACCACACCTGCCACAAAGGGACAACGCAGCCCAGATACGCTGACCTTGCCATCTCAGCCACATTCAGCGCCATCCACCCCCTGCGGGTACCTATACAGGGTGCCAACAGAAGGACGGGCTACTTTCGATTCAAGGAACGAGAGGGCGAATCATCCACTCTTTTCAAAAGGGAACTTGTAAGTAAACCAAGGAATCAAATGATTTCAAGCAATTCGGAGATTTATCAGGAAACGTGGATCAAATCTGATCTTTATATTTAAATTCTATTAACACTTAAATAAATATTCATCATTTTTTATATTATAACATATTTGATTTATTTGGTGTATCTGGTAGTTATCCTCATCCCAGTTATCTAGTTTATTTAAAATTAGATTCTAAAACGAGGAAACACTTGGAATAAAATAAAGAACAAGGTAAGTTACATCTCGTAGGACGTAACAAAACAATAAAAAATGAGAAGCTTTTCAAGGATTTTAAAACGCTTCAAATGTTATAAAAAATTATTTAGATTTCGAAGAAACTTAAAAATAATTTTTTATTATTTCAGAACAATTTTTAATAATTTCGTTAAACATTTGTAGAGTTTTCAAAATTTTTAAGCGTTTTAAGTGTTTTAACAGAATGTTTAGAAAGATTTCAAAACAAGCACAGGTTTATATAAATGAATAACTATTGAACAATTACTAATTTTTTACGGCTTAAAATGAAATAAATTATCTTTGTATATACAAAATTTTTAATTAAATAAAAAATTATAATCGTTCAATTTTTATTCATTTATGGAAACCCTTGTTTATTTTGAAATCTGTTTAAATATTCTGTTAAAAATATTTTTTTAACAATTTATTAATGGTTCTTTTAATAATTTTCTGCGCAGTTTTACTCAGATGTGAAATAAGACTTATTAGTCGATAATTATTAACAAGATAATGATTTGTTCCTTCTTTAGAAATTAGTACAGTTTTAGCTCTTATCCCATCAGTTGGAAAGTGACCCAAACACAGAATTCCATTTACAATCTTAATAATTATTACGACTGCTTTTTTAGTCAGCTGCACTCACAGAATTTTTTTTTACCAAAGAAGACGATTTTTTAACAAAACCCACATGAACTTTTAGCTAAGAAAGTAAAAAAAAATTGTCTCTAAATATTATGTTGAAATTATTTTTTCTTACATAAAGCATTTTAAATTTTTCCAGGAATTGCAAGCAATTATTTTCATTATCTTCAAAATTTTTCAAATTCTTGAATGGCATTAAAAATATATGTTGTAACATTAAAAAATTACATTTTGTTTTAAATTTTTCAAAATGTTTAAAAATTTTGAAGCATAGTGAAATCTTTTCAAAACTTCTAAATATCGTATAAACTTACTCGAATTTTCAAAAATTAATAATTACTTAACTTTTTTCTAATTTCTATTAAGATGATAAATCTTCAAGAAGAAAGAAGCATTGGTAACCCAATAGAAGATTTATCAACTAAAACCATGAATTTGAAAGAAAATTATGAATTTTTTTCTACAAGAAGATATATTTTTAAGCAAATAGTTCAACTTTAAACAAAAAAGATGAAGTTGCAATCAAAGATTGCAATTATTTTTCAAAATAATATTATTTTGCATCTAATTTCCATTGATTTTTCGTTTTTGTAATTTTTATTTCTGATTTTTTTATCTAATCTCGCCGATGCGAAGCCGGGACGCATAACACTCACACACTAAGGCAACTGTACTGTCGTATCGCAACTGTGTTTGCGACAAACGCCGGAGAAGCGCGCCACCATCTCTGTGTATTTTAAAACACAGTAGAGTTCTGTAATTTTAAGCGACCTACAACTGTAGTTCTTACAGCGCAGATGTAGTTTCTCTTCAACTTATTCGTAATAATCATTTTGAACTTTTACGGCACCTACTTTTAATACTTATTATCAGTTCTGTAATTATAAGTAAGTATAAATATTTTCCGTGTATTAATATGACGGCGGAACTTTGAAACAAAGTCTTGTCACATCCTGCTGGTTCACAAACTTTTTTAAAATGATTTTTTTTGTTGTAAAAATTGATTAATCAGATAGTCTGCGTGCGGTCAAGGTATTTGAGCTGATTCCTCTGACCGCTCTCCATATCGTCAACAAATAAGCTTATTTTGACATGCTCCTTTCAACACGGCCAGAGATGAGCTTAAATGGGGGTGCGACACCTCCAGCCGCGCCGTGTTGAAACATTGCCGAAAACCCTAGTTTTTTAGCTGTATTTTTAGGATGATAAATAAAATTTGTAGGCAATTTAAACAAATCTGCCGCAAGTTTGAGCGTGTCTGGGACGCGCGATCGTTGGTTCTCGCGCTTTGCGCTCAATAATATATTTATCTCGCTTCCGCGCTTGGTCTTTGTATATTCCTTACACTTGTGCACAGATTTTTTTTAAACTAAAGGTCAAAAGATCGACAAGAGTAATTTGGTGACAGTGACTTCTATTTTGTTCTTTGCCCATAGGCAAGCAGGGCCAGAGGGCTATTATAGAAATCAGTTCTATCGTAACTAATCGTCGGGTAACACGCAGAGTTAAAGACACTAAGGTATACCGTAAAGTTACAGTTTTTAATTCCAGTCGAAAGTTTCCAGTATTTAGTTAAATTAAAATTATTTCTTGAAAAAAAGGATCCTACTCCATCTTCACTCCATTGGGAAACGAACCACAAAACTTCTGATTTCCGGTCAGATGCTTTTCCAATTAAGCTATTAGAGGGATCAGAATAAGAACTCTTAATTCAAGAACATAACGCTAATTTTTAGCTAGGTGTTAATGGTACAAGTAATTATTTAAAAATTTTTCAATTTATCTGCTATATCATCGGAGATTGTACCGTACCGACAGAAGATCAACCCTCCAAACCATGAAGGCAGAAAATCTACACAATATCGATCAAGTTAGGAATCTTCAATAACAGAAAATGCTTAACGTCTTAATAAGACTAGATGGAAAATAATATTTTTAAATTAAAATTATTTCTTGAAGAAAAGGATCCTACTGCATCTTCACTCCATTGGGAATTGGATTGAATTAACTCCACTGGATCCCTCTAATAGCTTAATTGGAAAAGCACCTGACCGAAAATCAGAAGTTTTGTGGTTCGTTTCCCAATAGAGTGAAGATGGAGTAGGATCCTTTTTTTCAAGAAATAATTTTAATTTAAAAATATTATTTTCCATCTAGTCTTATTAAGACGTTAAGCATTTTCTGTTATTGAAGATTCTTAACTTGATCGATATTCTGTAGATTTTCTGCCTTCATGGTTTGGAGGGTTAATCTGCTGTCGGTAAGGTACAATCTCTGATGATATAGCAGATAAATTGAAAAATTTTAAAAACAGTATTTAGTTACTATCTTGGTTACTGTCTCCCATGAGTTTCAACAATTTGAATGTTCGACTTTTCAAGAAAATTCCAAAAGTTGTTAGAATAATCTTGCAGGGCATTGAAAAAGAAATATTTTTCTTCTCTTGAATATTTTTATATCGTGCGTTATTTGACTTAAAATCTTTATTTTACTGTGTTTTTGACAATATTGTGAATGCTATAACTCTGGTACATTTTGCTTGTATCATAAAAAGTCATTGGGATAAATTGTTCATCTTTTCGAATACTATGAATATGCGTGGAGGAAATTTTTGAATTTTGAAAATAAATGGTCTCAAAAATATTCAAAATGTGCTCACGTTTCGAATTTTAATCCAAACTGGCTGTCTAACGAACACGATCTTCATTTTAAAATAGTTAAAGAATTTATTAAAGAAAAATCTAGTTGGTTAAGTCTTTCGAAAGTTATCATTATAACCAGTGCCGTCTTTTAAGACCGTCGGGCCCTAGGCACGGCCGACGTGGGGCCCTCTTAAGGCGGCGGAAATCATATAAAGTAATAGGTCTTTCAACTTTTT
>NC_046659.1:9118062-9120108 GCF_010883055.1 Belonocnema kinseyi | reverse complement strand
CGAGACTCTTCCAGAGTGCGAGGCGGGAATCGAACCCGCAAGCCGAAGGAGTGGGTCCAAAGCCTACGCTTTAGCCCCCACGACCATCGTCCCACTTAATTATCGCATTGTGAATTTGTCAAATAATAATTTTTAATTCTCCCCTGGCGATCAAATTTTTTTTCACGAAACAGTAAAGTTATTGGGAAATAATCATCATGCAGACACTTTTCGATTCATTTATTTGCATAATCGTAATTTATCGTAATTTATTGCTATTAGAGAGATCAGAATAAGAAACTTAATTCAAGAAAATAACGCTAATTTTTAGCTAGTTGATAATGGTCCAAGTAATTATTTTAAATCAATCTGTTATATCATCAGCGAATGGTACTTTACCGACAGTAGATAACCAGATTCTTAACAGAAAATCTCTCAAGGATGCGTTGATAATATAACAGATTAATTTTCAATCATAAATTAAAATTAAAATTTTAAAAGCATGCATCTCGGTAATTTTATGAAACTTTTTTTTAATAGAATTATAAGAAGGCATAATAATATTAATGCACATTTACAAAATAATTCAATTTTAGTTAAAACTTGTATATATAAATAATCCTTTATGGTATGAGAGTTAAATATGAAATTAATAAATGTCAGATCATTTTTCGTTAACAGCAATCTACATTAAAATTTTTTACTAAATTAATAATTGCATAAACTAATTACTGATTAAAAATAGACAATGTCAGATAAATAAATTAAAAAAGGTGCCAAATTTGAATTTTTATCATCGTTTCAAGCTAAGCAGTATAATGTACTCCATTTATTTAAAAAAAATTATTTTAAGTTTTGACTTAAATTTCTACTCTTATTATTTATTCAATAATTACTTGTATACAACCTTCTAAAGAACGAAGAGTATCACCATGCCATCCTCGACTTGATCGAAGAAAAATTACATTAAAAAAATACTGCTAACTTCATCGTGGGCTCACAGCGTATTTAGTTTTACCTGTCGACGGCTTCACAAGGTCCCCTCGACAAAATAATTATTTGATTGCAATTTAAAAAAATATATATATATATATTTTGATGAATAAAGTCTCCTATCTAGTTTTATTCACAGATATAGTGCTAAAAAGTAAGTATATACATAATTTATGTCAAGTAGCACACGACAATAACCTGTCACGGGCCGGCAGAGGAAAACATCAGATTTGTCTAGATAGAAAATCTGGCTGTGCCCTTGTAAGAGCGAATATTCAGTTTAGGCATAGAAACACAATTTCTAACCGGGTTGAGATAAATGACAAGAAAGTGATAATCACAATATCTTTTAGAAAAAAGACCATTCTTTTCGACCTATACATGGACCTGTTTTAGAATGTAAAAGTAGTAAGTAAAAAACTTATGAAGTGAAGAAACAAGAGTGTATGTACCTGCTATTGCAATAATAAAAAAAACAACATTTTTATTGATTTGATCAATGCTCTTTTGTGTGCAGACAAGTATGTTGGTATCCTAAAAGCCTTGTGTGGCTTAGTCGAAAATTGCGTGACTAAAATTGTAATATTATTAACTCATCATTGCATTTCCAAAAAGTTACCTGAACCATCTTCCATATTCCATACTCTTCATGCGCGATTATCATCATCAAAATGTAACGACTATTATCTCGACATTTGATATCATCAAATTGTTAGCGGTTGATTAACTCACCTGAGTTCTCGTGTACGCCCGAATGTCCCACAAAGAATCAAATTCAAATAGAGGGTTAAAATAAGTGTAAAAATGTAATAAAATCATTTTTATTTAAAATTTTTGTTCAGATAATAAATATATTTTTTTAATCATATGTCGAAATGTGTCTACTCATTATCGTTCCCTTACAAAATATGCAGTAGCATCAAGATATTTACCCATTATTTTGGAAAAAGTATCAAAGTATCTCTCAGTATCTACGAGGGTGGATTGATAAGTTTCCGGCCTGACCAAGAGATGGCGCCACTAGGCCTACCTTGAGGTGGCGTGCTATAGTACCATCCTTAGATAGCTTGTAGC
>NC_046659.1:9111955-9117962 GCF_010883055.1 Belonocnema kinseyi | reverse complement strand
GCTACAAAAAAAATGTCAAACTTTTCTCTCCCTGGGGCCCTCTGAGGGCTTGGGGCCCTAGGCTATAGCCTATTTTGCCTTTGCGTAAAGACGGCACTGATTATAACAAAAAAAACATCGACGGACGGACAGGCAGATACATTCGCAAAAAACCTGTTTTTCGGATTCAGTGGGTCTCAAAACGTGGGGATTTGACAAAAACTGGGGGGGGGGGGGGGGGGGGGGGGGGGGTGAAGGCTTACACCGATGTAATACCTTCTCTGATGAGGATGTAAAAATGAATTAATGTGTCATAAATAATTTTTTGATAGTTCTGATTTTTGGTTTTCATCGTGAAAAATAGATTTTTGTTTGTTTGTCAAAACAAATTTATACAATTGAGAAATCAAGATATGAAATTTGCACTTTACCCGTAGCCTCGTAATACGAAAATGTATTACCTTTGCGACCCCCATAGAATGCATCTCGTGGACTCAATGCCCCAGTCATCAGAAGTGGGTGGTCTTGAAAAAAACTACGTAAATCATAATTTTTTTGCTTTTTCCATATCAAATGAACACTCCCACTTTTCGACTTCCTTGTTTCTATAATAGCCATCGACTAGAGATCCCTCTGGTAATCTAAATTCTCGTGCCCTACCTGAATGAGTAGTTTCAATGTCCAATTCGCGTTCCAAGGCTAATAACCAGTCCATGGCTTCCCTTTATTGTTTATCCGCCCGTCTATATCCACCGTTTGATATAGCACCTATTTTATCAGCTTTTAGATCATTTTTCCGAAACATTTTTTAGCAAGCCGATGCAATTGTTATCGGTTAATAAATGGATCTACATTGGATCACCCATATACCCATCACATACCTGTACGTAACACATTTTGAAAATCCATATTTATGATCTTCAACGTCTAAATGGCTGATTAAGTTTGAACAACTACCACAAATTTTGTATACTGAGCAAATACTTTTTCCCTTGCTGTATGAATCAGGATGCAAATGATTCTTTCTACATGGGACCCCATAAAAGTACCTAATGCATGATATTCGTTTAATTTCCTTTTCGGGATCCCCAAAATACAATCTTACTTTTCTGATTGCAAAGTGTTGACATATGGCAAGCAGTACATTTTTCTGAGCATAAATAACTCCGAATTTTTATAAGTCTTGTTACAAGATGCAAAAACATTTAGACTACCAACAGCCCATATCAAAGTAAAAGTGGTGAAAAATGGAATTTGAGAGTATCTTCATAGAGAAAGTAAATATTTTGCTCAACTATCTCCCCTTTACTTGTAATTTCAGAAGTTCCATCGTAAAAAGCATTCGCTTTTCCGAAATCAAAGCTATCATAATGATATATAGTTATCGCTATTTGAGCTTTTGACAGAGATTTTTGATACTGAACAAGATCTGGAATGCCACATCCATTTTAAGGTATAAATTAACCGGCGTCTAACGTTAACCTATTAGCAGCAGTGCACTTATGCTGCAACCTCTTTTGCGTTTCCGACGTCAGTCATTTTGAAATTCAATATAATTTTTATTGGCCAACAAGTTCCCTTTAATTTTGCATCAGATTCTAATTTAACGCGACCTTTACCGGCTGGTACCTGAACACGTATCATTTCAAGATGGAAAGTGTCCTTGACTTCAAAACTTGTGGCAAACAAGTCTTCAAAAGACAAGCCCTTCAGTGGAATGAAAGCCTCCCATGGTACCCCTTTTACACATCCGTTGGACCAAAATACTAACCTTACTACATCGACTGAATCGCACCAATTAATTAAATATTTAAATAATTCACAAAATACCGATTTGAGTGATTTCTAGGGGTTATTCTTGCCAGGCGGAAAATTTTTTATTTTAATTGTAATCCATATAAACCGAATTTTTGAATGTATTCAGAACTTTTACTTATTTTGAAAAAAAATATGAATTTTTTATCCTCTTATTCCTACCTTGTAAATCGTCCAGGCTGTGCGTTGCCGATACGTCTGAGTCTCTGAAAGGTCTGGCAATCTGAAACGTACCAATGTGCAAATGTTGTACTCTCGAGGTTTTAGCAGCCTAGGAAGATTCATCTATGACAGTTGCTGTCCTGCACGGACTTGGACCTTCACGAGGTCCTGGATGGTGTTCTGACAATATGTAAAAATTAAACAATGAAATTATTATCCGAGAGAAACTATTGCAAATTTTTTTCAAGATACATTGATATATTTGATATTGTAGTTTTCCTTGAAAGGTTTTTTTCTCTTTATTTAACAACGCTGTCAGCATTTCCTCGACGTTCGGCTCCAAATCCTTGAAAGCCTTAGTTTTTGATTTGTGAAGCTCTTGTGCGACCTGCCTGATATTGTTTTTAAAGTTCATATAAGAGTTCTCCTTATCTTTTTTATTTGCATGGTCCAGGTTTCTTTGCACTTTCTGTTCTTGGACCAACTGCTAATGTTCTTTCTGCTTCTTCCTGGCAGTGGCTTTACATTTTTTTGTATCATTTCGCTGACTCTTCTCGATCTGCTTCATGCTTATTCTTTTCTCTGCAGATGTATTTTTTAATAATTTCGCCTCTGAATGTTTAGCCGAATTTTGCTTTTGTTGTTGTAGTTGTTGTTCTTGTAGTTGCTCATGTTGTTATAGTTGTTGCTGTTGTTGTAGTTTTTTCGTTGCTAATGTTGTTGCTGTTGTTGGGTTAACATTATTGAGAGCTTTTTTCCTTTATCCTGGTCAGCCCTGTGCATCTGAAAATATAATGGTGATTAGTTCATAATATCTCCAGCGCGGCATTATAGGGCATGGGACTACACCACTTTTCAAAAGTTTTTCAGTAAAAAAATATGATTTTCATAAAAAACCCTATTAATATTAAATCAATTTCAGTTATGTATTGCTTCAAAACAGTTTTTTAAGTTATTTATATAAAGGTTAAGGGAAAAACATGTATTTAAATTTGACCTAATAAACTTGCTTAACTGGAATATACGATTTGAATTTGAATAAAAAGTTAAAAATAGTCTTTTCTATTTCTGAAAACACAAGTAATAACATTTATATTAATAAATTATCAAAATAATTTCGTAAAAAATGGTTTATAGTATACAAGTATAAATCAGATTTAAACTAACAATTTTAGAGTTTAGCGAGTGCTTACATTATTGAATAGAATGAAATTGAAATTTAATAAGAATTGTATTTATGAACATATAATATGAAAATTAGTAAGCAACATCAAAAATAATTAATTGAATACATATAATTTTTAAAAAAAATTTTAGGGAAACACATATAAATTATAATTGTATAAAACCTTCAAATTGTAAATAGAATCAATGTTTTAACATATTTGTTTTAAAGATATTGTTTTAAAAAAATAATGATAAAAGTTTGAAGAGAGCAATTAAACAATTATATTAGCAATTATATTCTTCACTGATTATTAAATAACATTTTTTTAAATAGAACTTTATTTAAATTCAATAAGTAATTTTAAACTTTATACAATTCAAAGTTTTCTTTCGGTAATTTTTTTTACATTTTATTAACTATATTTTTACTTTGTTTTTGAAAACAAATTTAAAAACTCTTACTTTACTTTTTTATTCAACTTCAAATCTAAGACATATTCCGCTTTCTCAGGATTTAAGTACGACCTTATAATTAATATTTTCTCTGTAGTATTCATAGAAAATAAATTGAAAACTGTTGTGAAATGTTAAATGAGTGACATTGTTTTCATTTCGATAATTTGTTGCATAAAAATAACATTTTGTTTATTAAAAAATTTAAAAAGGTGATCTAGCCCTATTGCTTTTTATGCAAAAACAAGGAGTGATGGGACAACTAACGCCGCGCTGGAAATATTAGGAACTAATAAACTTCAAACAGTTGTGGGGTCAAGTTAAGATGTGAAATATGGGGAGCAGCACACGGCTGATCCTTATGGACTTCATTTTTCTCGGAATTTTTTGCAGGGTATCTTCTTGTGGACGTTTCATTGTGGGCCACATAATTACTTGCACGTTTTCTCTTCATCAAGATTCCCGTGTAGGTTTCGAAGATAGACGGAATTTCATTGGTGATACATAATTCTGTAGAAAAAATATAAATTTTTTGATAAAAAATTATAAAAATCATTACATTTTCAATTTAAAACAAAGATTTCGATTTTTTAAATAAAACAATGGGGAAAAAGTGAGAAAATAAATGAGATTATCATTCTTTAATGATTTAATCCACTTTAATGATTAATCCACTGTCACACATGTTTTAATTTTGATTCCAGTTTTAAACTTTTAATCCAATTTTAAATTAGGGACTCTTTATTCAGTTTTCTTATTGATCACTATTAATTCACTTTAAACTTGAGGATTATAGAATCACAATAAAACTCGCTTGGTAATCTAGAGACAGTGTTCCACAAGTAAAGGTAAGGTCGAGACTGATTTTCTTGGGGAACTGTGACTTTCTTGCAAGGATAATCGGTCCATCCCCTCTTCTTCGTCTATGGTCACACCCCCAACACTCTTGAAAGAACCCTTAAAACATCTATTCATAGACGTTCTCACGCGCCCATACAGCTTTCCTGTCTATGTATTATATTTTTAAACCAAAACATTCATTTGTCATATATGGAAAAATTGTCCATGGGCATATTATTTTTAAAAAATTTCACAATAATTATTACATCATTTAAATGTTTCAGCTATTTTTTCGTACCTTATATATCATAATTTCGACGTTTTTGATTAGTTGTTAGTGAACTCGCCTCAATCAGTAAAATTACTACATGAATTACTGAACCGTAACTGATAATTAGTAAAAAAAAAATATACTGAAGTGAATCAGTAGGCGTTTTTTAGAACTCATTTTTCCTCAAAGTATATTTAAAAATATTTTACATATATAAACTTACTTAAAACTTAACTGAACTATTTTGGTTTTATCTACCCTCCATTTAACTTTTAAAATCATCTTCCCCTGCCCTTTTTAAAATTGTCTCTCACTTCTGTGGATGACATAAGTTGAGCCTTCACGTTGGACAACCAAACATTATCTTAACGACATTTTACGCTCTCAATAATTCCTGCAATAATAATGTGAATATTGGATTGGAACTACAGACCGATGGACGTTTTGACCCAATTGTCCAAATTACCACCAATAAACGACAAGGAATCACGTTTGGGGTGTCAACATGGATAAAATTCATGCAATAGATCAATATCATTCACGATTATTTTGAAAGGGACAAACGACCTTGATCAGATCACACTGAGCCCCTTCCCTGTTGCAAATTATAACTTGGTTCTTAAGAGGCCCTCTCTAGATTTCCTATTTTTTATCGAGGCCCTAAAGTGTCAATCCATCGAGGGCGCAGACGAAAACGTCACGCTCAGCTAATGATGTCCTTCGTTTTCTCTCTTCTTGTTCTTCGTTTTCTCGTACTTTTATTGACATTAATTCTTATCTACACTTCATACAATCTTCTAAACTAAACTAATTGTTGAATTCAGTTAGAGAAGACTTATTATTTACAACTAATGAGAAACGCGCTTTATTGAAATATCCGCAATCGCCGAGAATCGAACGCACTCACCGCTCAATTAAAATCTAACGCCTTATCCCTGCAGCTACGACGCCACGCTGAGTACGATATCATAAACACTGATGGCATTCATCTGAAACTTTCGAACTTACAAGGGAAAGGCCTCCTCTGCGACATTTACTTTTTGATGAAACTATCATCAAACGATAGTACGTCAAAAATAATGAGATACGTCACACGCGACACTTTTCAGCCTACGCCACCGGTCTAGTGGTAAAGGGCCAGTCGACAACCAGGCTGTCGCTAGTTCAAATCTTTCTATCGACATTTTTCAATTTAATTTATTTCTAATTATCGCATTGTGAGTGGAAGCTTCTAATGTGTCCCCTAAGGGTTTACATTTTTCTTACACCTTCTCTATTCCTTTACACACCCTCCACACACTTACTTGGTGGTGTAAGGGG
>NC_046659.1:9101447-9111855 GCF_010883055.1 Belonocnema kinseyi | reverse complement strand
TGTATCAGCCTTGGAGGAGATTATGTTGAGGAATAAAAAAAAAAATTCTTAAAAACGTTGTTTTTCTTGGTCAGGCCGGAAACTTATCAATCCACCCTCGTAGTTCATTTATATTTCCATAGGGATTGCCGCATTTTTTCCTATTTCCCAAATGAGAACGGCTTTTCAATATATTCAATTCCGTGTTGTTTTACCGATAGGCATACATCACAGAGATGTCTTGTATTCCGGAAAAGTTCTCATATTTTAAGTACACAAAATGTATGTAATAAATTGTTTTAATTCCTTCATGTGGAATATAAGTTTTGAATGTTTAATTCTAAGCAATTCAAGTTAGCCTCTCTATATTAAAAATTATTTTAATTTACACATTTCAATAAAGATCTGTAATACATTTTTTAACACTTTTAAATAAATTATTAAAATATAAATAAATATAAATTTTAATATTTTACGAAGTTATAATTTATAAAGCGACTTAATAATAAAACAATAAGATGAATAAATGCTACCGTTTAATTTTACCAAGTTGATTGAGAGGAATAGGATTTGCACTTTTTCTCTTCCGATTGGGGGATTTTTAAGCCGGGGAAAAATTGCGTATTCATAGAAATACAAATTCTTCTGAATTTAAAGCTTATTACCAGATAGGTGACAAAAAATCATCTACAATTTTTTTCAGTTTCAGGAAGCTATCAATTTTGCACCACTTTAAGAAAAATTCACTTCTAACAGGCGGTCAATGAGCAACGTGAATCAAAAAGAACTTCTTAATGCTTTACAGTAACAGGTCAGACAATACAGCGTCGCAACTCAGCGGCGAGCGGCGCCCTCTACAAAAACCATTCAAAAATCAATAGATTAAACAAAATGACTAGGTTAGATTTTTTTTCTATTTCTTTGTTTTACAATGAGCTATGAATCGCTTTTGTAAAGTCAATTCTTATTTAAAACAATTACCCCCTGCAATGGAAAAAAGTATTTTAAAAAAGTATTAAAGAAATAACTAGACTAGATTTTTTTGCTTTTTTTGCTTTAAAATGAGCTATGAATCGCTATTGTAAAGTCAACCCTTACTTCAAAAAACTACCCCCTGTAATGAAAAAAGTATTTTAAAAAAGTATTGAGAAAATTACTAGGCTAGATTTTTTGCTATTTTTTTGCTTTTAAATGTGATATTAAACACTTTTGTAAAATCAATTCTTATTGTAAAAAATAACCCCCTGTGCTGCACAAACATATTAAAAAAATTAAAAAATCCAGATGAAAAGCACTTCTAAATCATAAACACGATTTTTTTAAAGCATAACTAAGGAGCAAAATTATTGTTCGCCCCTAATCGTTACAAAAACAACCCCCGTACTTGTATTTGAATACAAAACTGAAGACTAAAATCAAAAATTGTATATATTAACTCTTGGGACTTTTGTCCTCCTGATTGTTGTGTTCACTCAGTATTCTCTAATGACATTTGCAATGCTCGAGATACACTTACAAAAGCATTAACATAGTTTTTGTAAAATTAACACTTACATAAAAAACAATATCCTGTTATAAAAACACGTATTGAAAAAGTCGATATCTACATGGATGGAACTTACTTATAAATTAGTAACATGGTACTTTTAATCGTAATTATTTCTCACCCCTATTCGTTACAAGAATAACCGCCTCAAGGTATATCATTTTCTAGTTTTTGTGTGTCTATATACAGTCTATATTCAAAAAATATAATTTACCTTTTTCGATGCACCTTTTAATGCTTTTAATTAACTTTTAGCGCGACAATGAGCTCTATCAAGTTAGCACCTTTAAAAACGAAATTAACAAATTTCTTTGTATCAGAATAAGGTGGTTGAGAGGGTTTAATTTTGGACGTTAAGGGTTAGGGCCAAAAAATCGGAGAGGGTCTTTTTCAGGATCCTACAATTCAGAAGCTCCATTGACACTGAAAAATTCTAAAACAGATTATTTTTTGACAAAGTTATATCTACGTGGTAGAGAGGGGTTCATTTTAGACGTTAAGGGTTGGAGGTAAATAATTCGAGGTAGTATTTTCGAGGAGCCCAAAAATCAGAGACTCCATTGACATTGGAAATCTCTCAAAAAGATTTTTACAATTTTCTAAGTGGTAGAGAGGGGTTGATTTTAGACGTTAAGGGTTGGAGCCAAAAAGTTGAAGTCGATATTTTCAAGGAGCACAAAAATCAGATACTCCATTGACACTGGAAAATTCTCGAAAAGATTCTTTTTTACAATTTTATATCTACGAGGTAGAGAGGGATTGATTTTAGACGGTAAGGGTTGGAGCAAAAAAGCGGAAAGGCTATTTTTGAGGAGCCTAAAAATCAAAGACTCCATTGACACTGAAAAATTCTCAAGAAAACTATTTTTTGACAAATTTATATCACGTAGATATAAAATTGTAAAAAAGAATCTCTTTGAGAATTTGCCAGTGTCAATGGAGTCTCTGATTTTTGGGCGCCTCGAAAATATACACTTGAAACTTTTGCCCTTACCCTTATCGTCTAAAATCAACCCCTCTCTACCACGTAGATATGAAAATTTAAAAAAATAATCCTTTTGAAAATTTTTCAGTGTCAATGGAGTCTGATTTTTGGGCTCCTCGAAAATACCCTCTCGAATTTTTTGGCTAAAACCCTTAACGTCTAAAATAAACCCCTCTCTACCACGTAGATATAACTTTGTCAAAAAATAATCTCTTTTAGAATTTTTCAGTGTCAATGGAGTCTCTGATTTTTGTGCTCCTCAAAAATGCCCTTTCCGATTTTCTGCTCCAACCCTTAACGTCTAAAATCAACCCCTCTCTACCCTGTAGATATGAAATTGTAAAAAAATAATACTTTTGAGAATTTGCCAGTGTCAATGGAGTCTCTGATATCTTGGCTCCTTGAAAATACACTTTCCGATTTTTTTTCTCAACCCTTAACGTCTAAAATCAACCCTTTTCTACCACGTAGATATTAAATTGTAAAAAATAATCTTTTTGAGAATTTGCCAGTGTCAATGGAGCCTCTGATTTTTGGTCTCCTCGAAAATACACACTTTAGTTTTTTGCCCTCAACCCTTAACGTCTAAAATCAACCCTTCTCTACCACGTAGATATAAAATTGTAAAAAAGAATCTTTTTGAGAATTTTCCAGTGTCAATGGAGTCCCTGATTTTTGAGCTCCTCGAAAATACACACTTGACATTTTTGCCCTTAACCCTTAACGTCTTAAATTAACCCTTCTCTACCACGTAGATATGAAAATTTTAAAAAATAATCCTTTTGAAAACTTTCCAGTGTCAATGGAGTCTGATTTTCGGGCTCCTCGAAAATGCCCTCTCGAATTTTTTGGCTCCAACCCTTAACGACTAAAATTAACCCCTCTTTACCACGTAGATATAAAATTGTAAAAAAGAATCTTTTTGAGAATTTGCGAGTGTCAATGGAGCCTCTGATTTTTGGGCTCATTGAAAACACCCGCTCGAATTTTTGGGATCCAGCCCTTAAAGTATAAAATCGACCCCTCTCTAACACGTAGATATAACTTTGCCAATAATAATTTTTTCAAAGTATTTTCCAGTGTCAATGGAGGCTCTGATTTTTGGGCTTTTTGAAAATGCACACTCCGGTTTTTGGGCTCCAACTCTTAACGCCCAAAATAAGCCCAAAATCTGGTGCATTTTTTCTTTTGCAGATTTAAGTTTTTGCATGAGGATGGTTTTATGAACATGGGGTAGGTTTTGGATTTTTGCGTGCATTCGGAAGCCCAAAATAAGCCCAAAATCTGGTATTTTTTGTTTTTTCCGCATTCGAGTTTTTAAATAGGGGGTATTTTTTTAGTAGATATGGTTTTTAGAAATTGGTTGTTGTTGCGTTCAAGATCTCGAAAAAGCCCTTAATTTTGATACAAAGAAATTTGTTAATTTCGTTTGTAAATGTGCTAACTTGATAGACCTCATTTTCGCACTGAAAGTTGATTAAAAGCATTAAAAGGTGCATCGAAAAAGGTAAATTATATTTTTTGAATATACACACATAGACTAGAAAATGATATACCTTGCGGTGGTTATTTTTGTGATGAATAGGGGTGAGAAATAATTACGCTTAAAAGTACCATGTTACTGTTTTATAAGTAAGTTCCATCCATGTAGATATCGACTTTTTTCAATACGTGTTTTTATTACAGGATATTGTTTTTTTATATAAGTGTTAATTTTACAAAAGCTTTGTTAATGCTTTTGTAAGTGTATCTCGGGCATTGCAAATGACATTAGAGAATACTGAGAGAACACAACAATCAGGAGGACAAAAGTCCCAAGAGTTAATATATACAATTTTTGATTTTAGTCTTCAGTTTTGTATTCAAAGAAAAGTACGGGGGTTGTTTTTGTAACGAATCGGAGTGACCAATAATTTTGTTCCTTATAGTGGGTAGTTTTTTAAAACAAGGGTTGATTTTACAAAAGTGTTTAATATTACATTTAAAAGCAAAAGAATAGCAACAAAATTGAGCCTAGTCATTTTTTCAATACTTTTTTCAATACTTATTTCATTACAGGGGGTAGTTTTTTAAAATGAGGGTTGACTTTACAATAGCGATTCATAGCTCATTATAAAGCAAAAAATTGCAAAAAAATCTAGTCTAGTCATTTCTTTAATACTTTTTTTAATACTTTTTTCCAGTATAGGGGGTATTTAAAAAAAATAAGTGTTGACTTTATAAAAGCGATTCAAAGCTCATTGTAAAGCTGGTGCCGCCCTGTTTTCAAGAAAACTAATAGAACAAAAAAAAATTTGCAAAAATTAGCAAAAAAATATGCATTATACGTCATTTTGTTTTTCGTTAGTGGCGCCGCTGAGTTGTCTGACCTTACAGGAACTTTAACAGATTTAAATTATATGCGAATCAAGTGTGACTAATATATATGTTAAATCATCGTTAATTGACATCTGTTCAACTTCCTATTCAGTTGCGGATATATTTTTTGCTGTGATTTGAACAAAGTAATACAAGCAGGACGTGTCAGGTTATACCCTCATAAATCACCCTTCAAGCAAGTGTTTGAGAGTAGCGAGAGTAGAAGTCGAATCGCGCCTGCACACGAGTTGCGGTCTACGGTCAGAAAACCCTTTATTTGCAAACCGAGGTCACCGTAGGTCGGGGAAGTTGCGTTTCGAGCTCTCTTCCTGCATCCGGTGCGACGAACTCAGGGCAGTAGAGACGGAGGAAATTTTATCAATAGGTACGAAATGGGTACGTACATACAAAAAATCACAATAACATGGGTTTCAATACCTTCTTACTTCTCGACAAATAAAAAAGGATACCTGTGCTACTGCATTTGCTTATTTAGCTTCAGAACATAAAAAAAATTAATTTGCCTGCCTTAATGCTATCCAAGGATTAGACAATAGTGTTCAAAAGTTTTGTGATTATATTTCAAAAACTTACATCAAGAGTGGTTCAATTTTTCCATCTGAAAAATCGGCTCAATTTTCTCCAAAAATAACGCGAACAACAAATGGTTGTGAGGCTTACCTTACGAAATTAATTGATATGTTTTGATGTGATAATCCAAACATTTATAATTTGGTCAAAGCTTTGTTGAAAGTCCAAACGAGTGCCGACATAAAAATGAAAATCAAGGGAAAAAAGGGAAAAGAAAATATTGAAAACAGAAATCTCTTATTGACAAAATGTTAATGTCGGAAGACGGTTTCATAACTGGATTAAAGTTTGTTCGTAAAGTTTCGCAAAATGCTTTACCTGTATAGATTTAGTTTTAAGATGACGACTATTCATAATATGTAATAGGATTGTAGTGAAATCAATATTGTTGAAGCGTAAGAGAAATATGCTGATATTCTTATTATGTATTTCACTTGAGTTGCTTTAATATTCATATACAATGAGAAAATGGAGTATACCCGGTAATTAATATTATGTTACCAGGTATAATCCTGGACTACTAACTTTGGGACAGCGAACCAGATTATACGAACTAAAATACACGGATATTAAAGAATAGATAATACCGGATAAAATCTTGGATTGTGAATTGAAACAGAAGACTTTTAAATTAAAATATAAAGATATTTTAACCTAAAATCCAAGATATTAGAATCCATAGTTCAGGATATTAAAATATATAATCCAGGATCCTAAAATCTAATATCCACCAGTGTATAAAAGGTTCAATGGGTGAACAATAGCGCAACAATGGCATATTGGGCCAATGTTCACCCACGGTCGTCCCACGGTTGTCCTATGATTATGAACAATGGGCCAATCATGGTTAAAGGCCCCTTTGTCATGTTTCGTCCACGATCAAACGTGATTTGATGAAATTGAACTTTCGAAAAATTTTCGAAGATGGACACAATCTACTAAATTACGTATTATCCGAGAAATTAAAAAAAAAATGTTAATTTTGTGTATAATGAAAACAATTTCAAATAGTGAGTCGACGACCCGCGTGCACCAGATCACGCACCAGGTAGTTTGGCGCTTATTCTACGAAAACTTATTAAGAATTTAAATTGTGCCAACTGCCAAAATAACTACCAATGACGAGCCGACGATCAGGACGAACCGGATGTCGCACCAGGTAGCTTAGCACGCATTCTGCAAGAACTTTTTCAAAATTTAAATTGTTCCAAAAGCCAAAATAACTAAAAATTGTGAGTGAACGATTCGGGTTAATATGTATTCTACGCGAACTTTTTGAGAATTTAAATGGTGCCAACTTCCAAAATAACTACCAATGATAAATCTAAGTTCCGGGTGCATCAGATCGAGCACCACGTAGTTTAATACGTATTCTACAAGAACTTTTTGAAAATTTAAATTTTGTGTATAACAAAAACAATTCCAAATGATGAGTCAACGATCCCTATGCACCGGGTTGCGCACCAGATAGTTTGGAGTGTATTCTACGATAACTTTTTAAGATTTTAATTGTTCCAAAAGCTAAAATAACTGCCATTGATAAGCCCACGTTCCGGATGTACCGGATCGCGCGCCAGGTGGCTTAGCACGTATTCTACCAGAACTTTTTTCAAAATTTGAATTGTTCCAACAGCCAAAATAACTAAAAATTGTGAGTAGATGATTTGGGTGCACCTGATCGAGCACCAGGCAGTTTAATATGTATTCTACGAGAACTTTTTGAGAATTAAAATTGTGCCATCTACCAATGATAAGTCTACTACTCGGATGCACCAGATCGAGCACCACGTAGCTTAATACGTATTCTACGAGAAATTTTCGAAACTTTAAATTTTATGAATAACGAAAACAATTACAAATGGAAATCGACGACCCCGGTGCACCAGGTCGCGCACCAGATAGTTTAGTGCGTATTCTACGAAAACTTTTTTACAAATTTAAATTGTGTCAACAGCTAAAATAACTACCATTGACGAGCCGACGATCCGAATGTACCTGATCGCGCACCAGGTGACTTAGAACGTATTCTACAAGAACTTTTTCAAAATTTAAATTGTTTCATCAGCCAAAATAACTAAAAATTGCGAGTAGATGATTTGGGTGCACCTGATCGAGCACCAAGCAGTTTAATATGTATTCTACGAGAACTTTTTGAGAATTAAAATTGTGCCATCTACCAATGAAAAGTCTACTGCCCGGATGCACCAGATCGATCACCACGTGGCTTAATAAGTATTCTACGAGAAATTTTTGAAAATTTAAATTTTGTGAATAACGAAAACAATTCCAACTATGAAAATAACTACCAATGACCAGACGACAATCCGGGTGAACCAGATCACCCACCAGGTAGCTTAGGACGTTTTCTATAAGAACTTTATCAAAATTTAAATTGTTCCGACAGCCAAAATAACTAAAAATTGTGAGTAGACGATCCAGGTGCACCTGATCGAGCACCAGATAGTTTAATACGTATTCTACGAGAACTTTTCAATTATTTAAATTACGCAAACTGTCGAAATAACTACCAATGATAAGTCTACGATCCGAGTCCACCAGATCGAGTACCACTTAGTTTAATATGTATTATACAAGAAATTTTACAAAATTTTAATTTTGTGAATAATGAAAACAAGTTCAAATGGTGAGTCGACGACCCGAGTGCACCGGGTCACGCACCAGGTAGTTTAGAGCGTATTCTACAAGCATTTGCTTTTCAAGCATTTAAATTGTGCTAACTACCAAAATACATACTGTTTGAAATTGACATCCGTGGATCGGAGGAGGGACGATCAATAAACAACCCAGAGTAATTGAAAGACTTATTTATTCGCATTAAAGCAGGCGAACACGTTTCACACAAGGATGTCGATTTGAGATAGAGCTTGTTTCAAAGTAGGGCAGAGCTCGGTGTCGACCAAGTGGTGGGGCAGATCCGCCAGCTACCATTCTTCAGGCACGTTATGATAGGGCTTATGCAGGTGGAACCTGTAAAACAAAATGAGATTTTACGAGCTCTTGCAGTTCGTTAAGTTGTTAGGCAGTCACACCTCCATAAAGAGACGAGAGCTTAGCGAGCACTGTTAGCTCGCTAAGGTGCTGGACGTGAGAAGCCACCATAGGTAAATAAGATCTTAACGAACACTGTTCGCTCGATAAGTTGCTAGGTGTGTGAAGCCTGCATAGGTTAATAAGATCTTAACGAGCACTGTGAGCTAGATAAGTTGCTATGTGTGTAAAGCCTTCATAGGTAAATAAGATTTTAACGAGCACTGTGAGCTCGATAAGTTCCTAGGCGTGTAAAGCCTTCATAGGTAAAGAAGATTTTAACGAACATTGTTAGCTCGATAAGTTAGCAGGCGTGTGAAGCCTCCATAGGTAAATAAGATCCTAACGAGCACTGTGAGCTCGACAAGTTGCTAGGCGTGTAAAGCCTCCATTAAGAAATGCATACTTAGTATCTCTGATTGGTACGATGCACTAGATTTTCAAAGGGGTTTCGGAAACCCACTGGCTAAGATGGATCGTGACCAGCTCGTGGTTAACCGGAGACAACTGCTTTCTCGTGGATGGTCTTTAGATGGTAGAAATTACGTTATCTTGTCGATTGTTCAATTCGCTTTGGCAGTATAAGTTCCACTTTTCTACGTCCAATTCCCATCGGACCTCCCAACACCGACTCCAATTGCATAAGACACTTTACCTCACGAGAGGCACAATTTAAACACTAAATAAAACAAGAAGAGAAAGGAATGGTCACTTAACACTGTGGCCACCATTTAATCCTACGAATGCACAATGAGTCGCGCGACGCGTTACACTTGTCTTACTTTAACTTTTCACGACTTCTTCGACCGAGAGTCAAAAGTGAACTGAACTGAAAATGCGAAACCGCGTCAAGAGCAGGCACGTGAAAGACCGCAGCAGGTAGCAAACGAACAATAGAACGGTTTAATTTCGGAGAACTAAGAACGTCGTTAGTGACCTTGAGCGAGCAACCTCAAACAATACAAAGTCATGGAATGATTTTATAATTCACCCAGTTGAGTGTAAATTCAACTCAAATTTGTCTTTTAACGGATGCTAACGAAGATCCGGGAGAACCGAATTGCGCACCAGGTACCTTAGCACGTATTGTGCAAGAACTTTTTCAAATTTTAATTGTCCCAACAGCCAAAATAACTGAAAATAGTCAGTATATGATCCGAGTGCACCTGATCGAGCTCAAGGTAGTTTAATACGTATTCGAAGAGTACTTTTTAAGAATTCAAATTGTGCCAACTGCCAAAATAACTACCAATAATAAGTCTGAGATTCGGATGCACCGGATCAAACACTACGTACTTTATTAAGTATTCTACGAGAATATTTTTTAAAATTTGAATTGCGTGAATAACGAAAACAATTCCGAATAATGAGTTGACAATCCGGGTGCACCGAGTCACGAAGCAGGTAGTTTAGCGCGTATTCTTCGATAACTTTTCACAAATTTAAATTTTGGTAATAACAAAAATAATTCCAAATAGTGAGTTGACGACTCGGTGGTCAACTATCTCTCACTATCATTGGTAGTTATGTTAGCAGTTGGCACAATTTAAATTCTTAAAAATTTGGAATTGTTTTCGTTATTCACAAACATTAAATTTTTTTAAGCTTTCGTAGAATACGCAATAAATTGCCAGGTGCTCGATTCGGTATACCCGGATCGTCGGTTTATAATTGGTAGTTATTTTGGCAGTTGGCACAATATACGAGGGTAGTTCAATAAGTCCTTAGAATGAAGTATAAAAACAATTTTTTTTAGGTAATTTTTTTTTTTAATTTTCAACATAATCTCCTTGGAGCTTTATACACTTGGTTAATCGCTTTTCAAGTTTTTTTAATCCTTCAGAAAAATGCGTTTTCGGAAGTTCCTCAAAATAAGCACTTACAGAGGCAATGACGTCTTC
>NC_046659.1:9091564-9101347 GCF_010883055.1 Belonocnema kinseyi | reverse complement strand
TATCTAGTCGGGAGTGGTGCTGACTGAAAACAGATGATTTGGAGCGATTCGCGCGCCATATGTTGGTCATTCTAAGGACTTATTGAACTACCCTCGTAAATTCTTAAAAAGTTATCGTAGAATACGCGATAAACTTCGGTGCATGATCTGGTACTCCCGGGTCGTCAACTTACCATTTGGAATTGTTTCCGTTATTCACAAAATTGAAGTTTTTTAAATTTCTCGTGTAATACGTAATAAAGTACCTAATGCTTGATTGGGTTCACCTGGGTCGTCGACTTACAATTGTTAGTTATTTTGGCTCAATTTCAACCTAATCACGTTTGACCGTGGGCAAAGCATGGTAGAGGGGCCATTAGCCATGCTTGGCCCATTGTTCATAACGATAGGACAAACGCAGGTCGACCGTGGTTAAACATGACCCAATCTTGATCCACGCTCACTCCACCCTTAACCCACGGTTAACCCACGCTCAACCCATGATTAACCCACGCTCATCATACGGTTGACCCATGCTTATGCCATTGTTGAGCCATGGTTCACCCATGAACCTTTTCTACGCGGGCGGGATATAACGAAATATGATCCAAGGTATCAAATCTACCGCCCTTAAATATTAAAAATTCTCATAGTGAGAAAATATAAAAACCTAATTAGAGTTTTAGAATACCATCTAATAGCAAACATATAATTGTTATAAAATCTTTTTAATTGTCCGCAGATTTTTTTGGGACATTGGACGTTTATAATACAACAACAAGTCTGACATTCATCGTTCTTAAAAAGTTCCATCGACTTCTTTTAATTCTTATGCCCCCTATTTCGGTTCAATTATTAAAATGGTCGACAAAATAACAATGAAATTATTAGGAAATTTCCAATTCTATATTTATTTAGAATTTTGAACTCTAGTTTGGATATAGAATAAATATGTAGATTTTCGAAGGTAACACTTTATATTATATATTTAATATAATACACATAATGTGTGAAATACACATCACGCGGAGCAACGTCAACTGGACGCAGAGATGCATAGGCAAAATGGATGCTCCGTGATATTTGAACGTAAATGACTCAGTAGACAAGTGATGTTAGAACTTGCAGGCGTATGCATGCATGTTTTATAATGTCCAGATATTACGAAATAATATCTGAAGATTATAAGAATCTAAAATCTTGAAATTATGTTTATTAATATATTCATATATTAGGAAAAGATTATAGACTATACGCGATATAATACTTTTCGTTACGGATATAAGTAGATACGTAGAAAATACTTCCTGTCCTAAGCCTGGAAAAAGTTTGAAAATAAAATTATAAAATAAAATTAATGCAATGCACATTAAGCCATCTTTTTATTTGATGAAAAATATATTCTGATTGATAATTTGAATAAGAGTAATTACAAACATATCCTTAAGAACCTATAAAAAACAAGAATTACAAAAATGAATTTTTTATTTTCAAACGCAATGAATAAGACAATTAACAATAAATATAACATAATTTTGAAATCTCTACAACTCGGATTAATTTGTACTTTATTCCCTAAGCACTAGAAAATTGTGATGGAATTTACTTCACACGTAGAGGTTAAAAGCTTTTCATATTTTTACATTTTCATTTAGGGGTTAAATCTACTATTTAAAGATTCTTTTTGGTAATCTGAACAACATTCTATTGAAGTAGACTGGGAAAATATGGCCCCTCCCGCATAACACATTTTTTATTATTGCTTGCGATGAGCATGATAACTCCGGGAACGATTGTCTGCAATTCAAAATCCAAAAGTACAAGTATTAGACTTGCTACAGATCTGATGGTTCCGGAAAATTAGGGAATGTCAGGGTAAACATGATAGAGTTCAGGCATTTTCGATAAAGTGAAATTACTTGCATTATTATCATTAAAAATCGCAACTATTTAGTTGCAAATTAATCTATGCTTGTTAGGGATTCAGATTATTTGGTTGAAAATCCTTTTTATTTCGCTGAATTCAACTATTTTTTGAATAAAATTAAAATCCTTTTTGATTAAAATATCAAATATCACCTTTTTCGTTAAAAAATTATCTATCTTCTTTGGTTATTAATTCCATTACATAGTTGAAAGTGAAACAACTTTGTGTAAAATTAATTAATTTTGTTGATGACTGATCATCTTAGTTGATAAACATTTTTTCCAACATTTAATTATTTTCTTGAAAATTAAGATTTTTATTTGACAATTAATTGTTTTAAGTGGAAATTTAAGTCGTAAATATATGGTGCAGAATTTATCTTTTTAAGATGAAAATTTAAATATCTGGTTGAAAATTCCTGTATTTAATTGAAAATTCGAATTTTCTTGGAGATTATTTAATCTTCTAGGTGACTCATTTATTTTTTAGTTTAAAATTGCTTTAAAAATTCAAATATTTTATTGAAAATGCATGTATCTTGTGTAAAAATCATCTTTTTGGTTGAAAATAAGTTTTTTCTAATTTACAATTCATTTCTTTAACTGAAAATGTTACTGTTGCAATTTTTTGTCGGAAATTGATCTCTGTAAATATAAATTTAATCTTTTTTGTTAAAAAATATACTATTTCGTTGAAAATTTAATTTCATTTTATTAAAAATTCATTTTTTTACTGAAAATTTAACTATTCTATTTTTAGTAGAAAATCTATCTGCTTTAGGTGAAAATTCGTCTTTTTTGTTAGAAGCGTACTCTCAATTGTTGAAAATTGATCTTTTCGGTTACAAATTAATTTCTTTGCTAGAAAATTAAACTATATTGCTGAAAATTTCTTTATTATGTTTTTTTTGTTAACATTTTATTTTCCTAACTGAAAATTTAACTATTTTATGTTTGGTTTGAAATTTATCTTTTCAGTTAAAAATGCATGTAATAATTATAATTTTTTAATAATTAATCATTTTATTTGAAAATTGACTCGATCTGTTTCAATTTTTGTGCAAAAGTTATATTATTCTTTGATAGAAGCGTAATCTTTTTCGTTAAAAAATTATTTGTTTTGTAGGAAATTCAAGAGTTCCATTTTTTTAACAACTCATTATTTATCTGGTCGAAAAATAAATTTCCACTTAAAACAATCAATTGTCAATTAGAAATCTTAATTTTCAACAAAGTAATTAAATTTTGAAAAGAATTTTTATCCAGTCTAAAATGTGTAAATAGTCATCAACCAAATAAATTAATTTTTAACAAAGTAGTTTCACTTTCAACTATGTAATGGAATTATTAAACAAAGAAGATAATTTTTTAACGAAAGCGTGATATTTGATATTTTGATCAAAAAAAATTTTTAATTTTATTCAGAAAATAGTTTAATTCAGCAAAATAATTGAGGACCTGCATTGCAGTGACGTCACGGCCATCCGAAGGCCAAGTCTATTGTCGGGAAAAGTAAACAAAAAATTTCGAAGGGTTCAATATCATCGAAAGAGGTAACCGTTCTCGCCCCCGCTCCCATTGCTGCCATTAGGACTCATATCACCGCTGCTTCCGATTTCATAGCTTAAATTTTGAAATTTACTTGTTTAAAGCTTCAAAAGAGGCCCTAAATATTATTATTCTGACCTAAAAATTGGAATCATCTCAAAAGCATCCCCTTAAACATATCAAATACTACACTGAAGTTAAGCTCATTTTATACTGATAGTTTGTCATGCAAATGACTTAGTCGTTTTTTTTTTTGTTAGCACGAACCTGCATTTGCTCCAGTACAAATCGCCTGATATATTTCCGACGTTTTTTCCAGGATATTTGAGATTTTATTTTATTTGTTCAGAAATAAAAGAATTGTGCAGCTAATCCAATTTCATAGCGCAGCCGTTGATAATAGGTCCACCATAGATACAACCTTTTTTGTGCACTATAAAATTATGAACATTTTTTCACATCAGCATATTCCACCTAAAATCAACAGTTCTCGAGTAATTTTAAAAAACGTGTTATTTTTTAACACTTTCCAGAATTTCGGAACTTTGCCGTACACGTATGTTTGGCGACTTTTTACAATATCTTTATAAAGCCATTACCAACGAATCTGTGAAAAAAATGCTGTTTTTACGATTTTTTTTGAGTGATATTTGTTCCCCGTTGACTATAAAATTATGAAAATTTTTTCACATCACCATATTCGACCGAAAATCAACAGTTCTCGAGTAATTTTAAAAAACATGTTATTGTTTAACACTTTCCAGAATTTCGGAACTTTGCCGTACACGTATGTTTGGGGACTTTTTACAATATCTTTATTAAGCCATTGCCAACGCATCTGTGAAAAAAATGCTACTTTTACGATTTTTTTTCTCAAATCGTTCATTGACTGAACTAATAGGGAAAGAAGGCTCATGGGGGAAAGGTCCCTGGCACTGATCCGAGTCCGCAACTCGAGAAATTTCCCCTGTGGATTTTGACCATAGCCTGCAACTTCGCGGTCGCGGGTCGCGCACCGTTAAGGATTTCGCACAAAAAAATACGTGAGCAGTATGCTGGATACGGCTCACGTACGAGCCGTCTGTGCACACACAGAGTCGGCCAACCAATCGCGTGCGATCTGTCGTGATGCTGCAACGCGGGCTGGATACGTACCGTTCACCTATCGGACCGCCGCCCGAAAAGCAGATGTTTGCGACGTTGTCAATATTAAGTATTTTCACTTCAATACACAGCTAACTTCACTTCGTAGATAGCTGAAGGTAAACCAAGGGACTAAATGCATGGGATTCAGTTAATTTTTGCCCCATTTTGCTCATTTCTTCGTAAAATCTAATTTTTTCTATTAAGTGTAGTTGAAAAATAGTTTTTATTTATTAATTACGTATTCTGTAGTCTTCTGCTCGTAAAACTTGTATACTATGTAATTATAATAACAAATACATTTTCTTTGGAAAGCAGCAGATGACAAAAATCTCGAAACCGTGAGATTTTAGGCGGGTGATTCCAATTACTATTAGAAAAATCTGTGTAAACTACTGAATGAATATAGCTAAAATTAAGGTTCTTGGTTTAGAAAATACAGAAGACAAAATTTGTGAAATATTTAAATGTTTGATTGTTTACATTCTCATCTTAATAAGAAGGTTCTGTTTTTATGCCGGATAACTTATACAAAACTAGTCGAATTGTATTATGTTTTGGCACGCGCACTTTTTAGGACCAAATAGAAAGATCAAGTACGTTAACCAGCTGTTTTGAATAAAAATTAAAGAAGTTGGAGCATTTTCAAACTTTCTGAGACCATTTTATAAATTAAAAAATGCTATGTGTGGCTATTCGTAGTACTCGAACACTAAAAATTTAACCTTGCCACGTTTTTTGATGAAAAAAATTGTCAGACTTACAGCAGTTTCAAAATAAAAAAGGTAATAAAAATAAATATTTTGGGTCAAGCAACTCACTATATAAAAAAGGGAAGAGAAGGAAACCGTTTCTTTTTGAAAACCCTACAAGATTTGATGACAACTTTTCAAATTTTCTTGAAAACTCGAAAACTCAAAAATAAAATTTTGGATTGCACAATAAATAATGAATAATAAAAGATTTCATTTTGCGTCAAACTATGCAAAATACGAAAAAAGATAAATGAACTAAATTGTGCACCCAAGAAATATCTACAAATTTTTCATGACCTAATTTTTTATAGAATACGTAGTTTTGGTCTTATTCGTAGAAAACAGTTAAAATTTTGTTTAAATTAAAAGTTTGGACAACAGGCACGAGCTAAGAAAGAAGAAGGTACATTTAGCTGATAATTCAACACACATATATAGAGGGAAAAATTTTACTTAAAATTTTTCCCCATACTAATTCTTTAACTTTAAAGAATTCTTTAGTTTATTGGCTCATATCAGTTATTCACACACACAAAAAATAAATTTCGCTACTAGCAATTTGAATTACCCGCCCAAAAGTTCACAATTTCAAGAGTTTTGTCATCTACTGCTCTCCAAACTTAATGCATTTCATATTATTATAACATATTGTACACTCTTTACCTGTAGAAAATTACAAAATAAGTAAATAGAAGGTCTAATTTATTATTAAAAGGAAATATTTAACTCAAAACCCCTTTTTTATGTAAGAAATTAAAGAATAATAATAGTTTCTTTTTCTTCACTAATTTTTTAGAATAAAAAAATTTTCAAGATACGAATTTAGAATATCTGAAAGTTGTTCTGCGTTGTTCTAGGTATGCAAAACAATTATTGCCCGACACATTTTTTACTCAGACCTATATTTTTAAATGAGATACTAGTTTCTTTTTCATCAGAATAATTTTTATAATGCGAAAATTTTTCAAAATAATAATTTTGAAAATCTGAAGGTTGTGTTGAGTTGTGCTAGGCGTGCAAAATAATTATTGTCTCACCCACCTTCATCAGAATGATTTTTAAAACACAACAATTTTTCAAAAGGAGAATTTCAAAAATCTGAAAGTTGTTCTGCGTTTTTCACGCCTAGTAGAACTTTGCACAACGCTCAGATTTTTGAAATTTGCATTTTCAAAATTATTGGATTTCAAAAATTATTTTGATGAAAAAGAAACTAGTATTTATTTTAAAAATATTGACCTGAGTACAAAGTATGTAGGGCTATAATTGTTTTTCACGCATAGCACAATCCAACAAAATGTTCAGATTTTGGAAATTTGCATTTTAAAAATTCTTTTTTGTAATGTCACAAAAAATGGCGTTTCTGGCCCGAAAAACTTTTTTTGGCATATTGTCTCCAATTTTAATTTTGTTAAAAAAAATTTGCGACACGATGGACCACTTTTTGAGGTACACCTTTTTAGGAAAGGGTCACTAACAGCATTATGCTGATTAACTTTTGGTTGTGGGTTGTGTGTTTATTTCAAAATTTCAATGTTTTTAAACTCAGAAAAATTGTCATGTTTTGGTTAAAAAATTATATAAAATTTTTCTTAAGTTCAATTTGTGAATTTTTCAATTCTTACAATACAAAAGAATACAAAATTTAAAAAAAGTTCTCCCCTTTCATCTGAATGCTAGGAATACCGAATTTGACCCCCGACTAGTCAATAGAAATGCTAAAACTTTAAACAATTTCCTCTTCCAATTCACAAAAAAATTGAAAACCAAAATATTTTCTCTTCCTACTTAATAAAAAAGATTTTTAAAAAATGAACACTACTGAATTCCGAAAAAAAAAATAAAAATCACAGACGCCTGTTTTTTAAATACCAAGAATTCTCAATGTTTTCTAGGTTTACTTTTGAAAAATTTTAGGGCTACTTCAAAAATAAAAGTCCATTAAATCCAATTTAAATCCAAGACATTATACTTGCCATGGACAAATTAAGTAACAATTTCTTTTACAATTATAAATTAATGCAAATGTAAAGGGCTTTTCAAGAAATATTCAATTCTGAATTATTCTCATTAATATTATTACCAAGTTTCTGGGAATTCTGGAATCATTATAATCCTAACGAGAGATTGACCACTCGATGTATGAGTTAATATTTTATATTTAACGTGATTTCAAATATTGTAAAAAGTTTTAAAAAGATTTAAAACATTTAGCTAAGACTTCTATACTACATTTCGAGAGTTATTAATCCCCCCTGGGGAAAGTTTCGGATACGAATTCATTTTGAGCCAATCAGAACTATTCCGATATCTGTATCCGAGCCAATGCTAATCAGTCCAAACCAATATGAAAAAACTTTTGAGTATCGTTTGTTGAAAAACACTTGAAACTTAATCCGACCCAATCCGATTCTACCCGAGACTTCTATCTGAATTAATCTGAACGAATCCAAAGTAAATTTCCAATGCTAATGAATCAGAATCAATCCAGGCCCAGATTGATTTTCAATCCGAATGAGCCAGTGTTCAAATTGATTCTGATTCAATCAGGTCCAATATTCTGTTGAGATCAATCCAGATCCGGATTGATTCTGCTTCAATCTGATTGAAAATTTACTTCGAATTCGTTCAGATTCATTCGGATAGAAGTGTCGGATAGAATCGGATTGTTTCGGATAAATTTTTTAACGCATTTTTCAACAATCGAAATTTTAAAAAAATTCGGATGGATTCGCATTGGTTCCGATACAGATCTCGGAATGATTCTGATTGGCAATGACGGCAATGCAAAAAAAATAACAGTAATACAGAAATTAATATACTTCAACTTCAGTTTATCGAAAGTTCCCAGACTTATTCAGGTTTCCCCTAACCAGTTTTAAATTCCCTGAATGTCCCTAGCTTTCTGGGATCTCATGATGAAAATGTAAAAATAAAAAATGGCCATTTTTAATAAAAGTTAAAAGAAGAACTGAAATTTCGTCGCCTCCAACTCTATAAAATTCACAAAAATAAAAAATTAATTTTTCTGTGCAAACCGGATCTTAGTTGAAATATCACTGAAATGCCTTTCCCTCTATAAAGAACGTTCTTGTCACTGTTGAGTGTAAATCAAAGTTTATATTTAGTAAAAAAAATATAATTATTTATAAGCTTGTTTATGAAGTATCCATATAATTATTAATTTTTACTTATGTTTATTCACTTTTTTTATTTTTCTGAAAATATAATTTTTAGTTGTAGGGCCTCTTTTTGAGGAGCGGCCTTAATTATTCTAAACAAAAAATTCGAAAAAGTAGCATAACAAGTTTTAAATTAATAAATTCTGTATATTTAAAAATGGTATTATAATAAAAAACATGTTCGTTTTTTACATGTAGGTACTATGCCACAGAAGATTTAGTATTGTCAGTATCTATAGCCTTCAAGATTGGTGAATCAACGGCGAGGAACATCTTTAAAGAATTAGCAGACGTTTTATTTCGAGTCCTTACACCCACAAACCTGCAGATGCCACATGAACATCGGTGGGCAGCAATATGCAACGACTTTTTGAGCGAATGGAATTTTCCTCATTGTCCAGGCGCTTTCGATGGAAAGCATTTTGAAATAAAAGCGCCACCGAATTCAGGATCTTTATTTCATAATTATAAGGAAAAATTTAGCATTGTTCTATTAGCCGTATGCGACGCTAAGTACAAATTTCCCCTAGTTCACGTTGAAGAAATGTGAAGAAATAACGACGCCGGAATATTCTCTGATAGCCCTATAGGTCAGTCTTTAAGAAGAGGAGAGCTACGTTTACCTCGAGGAACAACTGCACTGCCGGGAAGTGTAGACAGAACACTGCCAATTTTTCTGGGTGATGGTGGTTTTCCAATATTGCCAAATATGATGGTACCTTATGGCGGTGAAAATTTAGACGAGTCCAAACGAATCTTCAAATATCGCCTGTCAACAGCACGAAGAACAATCGAAAATGCTTTCGGCATTTTAACAGCTCGTTGGAGAATCTTCAGAAGGCCATCAGATTTGGAAGTGAACAGTGTCGATATGATAATTTTGGCGACAATATGTCTACACAATTTCCTACGAAGTAAAGACGAAACCAAAATCCACCGGTAGTATTTTACTGTCCCCCCAGGTTTGTTGACTGGGAACAGAACGGTGTTTTCCGGCCTGGCCAATGGCCGTGGCAATATGAATATGTGCGTTATGTGGGAAATGAGTAAGAAGTTTTATTTTTTTACATTGCATGGAAGATGATTTTAACTGGTATTCCACTCTTTTCCCTTGAAATAAATTCGTATCCAAAGAAGTGTCTGTTCGGGTGTGGTATTGTGTGCTAAGATTTTCCCTATAGGCGTGGAACGCCAGTTTGTCCTATTTACGAGTGTCGGGTGTGAGTGTCGCAAATCGCGTTATTAATTTT
>NC_046659.1:9082908-9091464 GCF_010883055.1 Belonocnema kinseyi | reverse complement strand
TTCCTCACTTAGCCTTATCGAAAACGCCGATGCAATTAAATCACCGTTCGACGTATGCGAAAAGGACTTATCTACTAAGGAAATATCTGAACAAGATTCGTATCTATCTTAAAACAAAAATAATGCTTACTTTTTTTTCTGCTTTCATCTCGTTCCGTGTCAGCCAGGTAGAGAACAATTGTACTTCGACGGCCGTAGACGTCCTGCTGCTATGCGGTTGAATCGGGCGTGGCTCGATGATGCGTTTCTTTCAGAGGCTTATCGCTTGGCTCAGCGTGCTCTCTCTGGGATGGGAAGATCGTCATATCTTTTACCAAGGTTCCGTAGATGCCTTGGGAGTCTCGGCTTCTGGTGGTCGTTGCCTGGGCTGCGAAGAGAATCCGTAGAGTCCTGGTTCGAGTCGAAGATCCTCGTTGTTTGAAATTACTGGGGGTGTTCCGTAGATACTTCTTCCCCAGGATAAGGTAAACGGGATCCTGGCAGGATCGCCAATTTTGTAATGGTCCGGAGAAATAATAGACCTTTTCTTTGTATAAGTGCCTGAACTGTGAGACAGGACTTCTTTATTTAAATTCTTTACTGTTAAGAGGTAGGAAACAGACTGACTCCCTGCAGAAGGGATACGTTAAAAAACCTTTGTCACGCTAAGGCCCATGCCTAGACGAAGAAGTGGGGACAATAGCCGATTCTGTTACAATAGAATAGTCGATGATGTTACACTACATGTTTACAAAATATAAGAATGATAAATTTTACCTTCGTTTTGTAATATGACGATCGATGAATTGCATATCTTGATAACAGGTAAATCCTCGTCTGTTTGAATTTCCACTACCACTTCGTTCTTCTTCAATTCGTTTCCTTTTTTCGCGTGAAAAACTGGCTCGTACCTGATTCCAACGTCTTGAGCAGTCAGAAGCTATACAAAAAGCAAATTAAATGTTGTTTTTTCTTGTCTTCTAAATAACTATTTCGATAGAAAATCTGACAAGCTCTTAGTGAATGTAAAGTTTTATTGTTCCTATAATTAGAAACATTTTGTGTAAACTTCTTTATTGCATTTAACATTAGATACATACGTGTGAGCTTCATAATTTCTCCAATTGTAGCCCAAGCAGCATTACGCATAATGCTATTTTTGTAGTGTTTAGATGCTTTATCATATATTATTTCATAATGTTGAACAACTGCAATCAAAAGTCCATCATCTAATACAGTTTCATCCGAGCCATTTTCTTTGCTTCCGCTAGAAGCTTCAGGTAATCCAGCTTGGTCAGTTAAATTTGTAATTTGATCCATTTTTATAACTAAAAAATAAGTACATACGAATAAGTCTATTCGAAAAGATTTTGGAAAATATATTTTTTAAACAGTTTTCTTCACTAAAATTTAAAAAATGCAGGCTCCGGATAGAATAAATAACATTTAATTAAAATTTTTTTATTTTTAAATTTAAATTGAATAAGAAATGTTCGATAAGAGGTATCCCCACTCTCAGACGAAAAACTTTATACAGGTTTACTGAATCCGGAGCCTGAATTCAATATTGCCTAAACCCTTTTTTCTCAAACATTTGTCGCACCACTTTATACTTTAAATTAAAATGGAGTATCAGGGAGTCTACCGAACCTTGAAATTGTAAAAAACCGTACTTCTTGTTTACCAATAAAATTCCGGGAATTTTATTCATACTGACCGGGATTTTTCTTTCCAATGTACTAATTTACAAATTAAATGTAATTTTATATATTTTATTACGATAATTTTAAGTTAGGACAGGGGATATCAGCAGAGAATTATGCTTTTGACTTTAACACAGGACATGTTCTAAAGGATTTATAGTTCTAAATTGCGGAATTGAATCTCAGTAAAAAATACAATTTTTAATTTGAGACAGGTAAATTATGTAAAAAATTATATTTTTTACTTTGAGACAAGCAGTTTCTGCAGAATATCAGAATTTAGACATTGCTACAGGGCTTTGATTTAAAGAATTAAAATTCGGAATCTACTTCACATATCGATGGGTTCTCCGAAGAATAGGCTATCTTTTTGTTACCGCTAAGAATTAGGCTAACTACATTTTGTATGAAATTTAGTAAACACGCAGAACTGTTAAAATAAATAAAAATCTTTTAAAATTTCTTGTTTTAAAATTTATAGGAGCATATATTACATTAGAAGCTGTAATACAAAATACTGAAGTTTTGGATTCGTTGAAAATATTTCGAAAAATAATACGTTATTTATTCCTCCTGAAAACTTAGGTAAATGAAGTTAGTCTAATTCTTAACGGGAACTTCTGAGTCAAAGATGCATTCGCGTTTATTTATTGATGTAACGGATGATTATTAATATTAACAACTTACTTACCTTTTATTATTAATCCTTCTCAATATCGGTTTTTTTCATAATAATAAACACTCTCTCTATGTAAACATACTAGGGATGTGAAGTTTCATTAAACTTTGGTCTGATGAAAAGCTTATGTTCAATAATTTGACAACGCTATTTTGTTTTTTCAAAAAAAAAGTTGTGCTGAATTGTACAAGGTTTGTGCCCAATTGTGCCGCAAACGATTTTTTTTTAATTCAAAATTTTAGTCAGAATTAAAAAAAAAACTTTTTCTGGGCCAGAAACGCAATTTGTTTTTTCGAAAAAATAAGGGCTGTGCTGAATTGTGATAGGCTTGTGTTCCATCGTGTCGCAAATTTAAAAAAAAATTAAAATTGGAGCCAATATGCCAAAAAAAAGTTTTCCGGACCAGAAACGCCATTTTTTGTGCATTACAAAGAAGAATGTTTAAAATGCAAATTTCCAAAATCCGAAAATTTTGTTGTTTTGTGCTGCGCGTGCAAAACAATTATAGCCCTACATACTTTGTACACAGGTCAATATTTTTAAAATAAGTACTAGTTTCTTTTTCTTCAAAATAATTTTTGAAATCCAGTAATTTTGAAAATGTAAATTTCAAAAATCTGAATGTTGTGCTGAGTTCTAATCGGCGTGAAAAACGCAGAAAAATTTTCAGATTTTTTAAATTCTTATTTTTAAAATTTTTTGTATTTCAAAAATTATTCTGATGAAAAAGAAACTAGCATTTCATTTAAAAATATAGACCTCAGTAAAAAATGGGTAAAACATTAATCGTTTTGCAAGCTTAGAAGAACCCAGCAAAACTTTCAGATTTTCGAAATTCGCATTTTGAAAATTTTTTTATTTAAAAAATTATTGACGAAAAAGAAACTAGTATTTTATTAAAAAATCTAGACCTATGTAAAAGTTGGGTGAGACAATAATTATTTTGCGCGCCTAGCACAACTGAACACAACCTTCAGATTTTCAAAATTCTTATTTTGAAAAAGTTTCGCATTTTAAAAATTATTCTGATGAAAAATAAACTAGTATTTCATTTAAAAAGATAGGTCTGAGTGAAAATTATGTAGGGCAATAATTGTGTTGCATACCTAGAACAGCGCAGAACAACTTTCAGATATTCTAAATTCGTATCTTGAAAATTTTTTTATTGACAAAAATTAGTCTGATGAATTTCAATAATAAATTAGATCTTCTGTTTACCTATTTTGTAATTTTTTACAGGTAAAACGTGTACAATATGTTATAATAATAAGAAATGCATTAAGTTTGGAGAGCAGAAGACGACAAAACTCCTGAAAGTGTGAACTTTTGGGCGGGTAATTCAAATTGCTAGTAGCGATTTTTTTTATTATGTTGGAATAAGTGATATGAGCCAAGAAACTAAAGAATTCTTTAAAGTTAAAGAATTAGTATGGGGAAAAATTTTAAGTAAAATTTTTCCCTCTATATATGTGTTTCGAATTATCAGAGAAATATTTAAATAATTAAATTATACTTTTAAGAATATCTTAGTAAAAGAAACTGTTTAACAAAATAAAAATCTGAAATGTGTATCATTTGAAGCGTTCTCGTCTGAATTTTGTATAATTAATATATTTTATAACAAGATTTTATAACAAATGCGTAGATATATTTTTGGTTGAACAACTTTTGTCTTTTAATTTTTTCGTTTCTTGCGCCGTTTTTTTTAAAATTATATTTCTTTATGTTCACTTTTATTTTTAGGCTCAAAAGAAAATGTACTCGCCCTATCTCAAATTTAATAATAATAATAGATTTGTAGATCTTTTTTGGATGAACAATTATTGCATTTTTTTTCTTACCTTGTGTCGCTTTTCAAAAAATTAAATTTTTTAATTTTTAATTTTACTTTGTACGATTGAAACCAAAATTACGTGTCCTATCGAAAAATGATGGGTGACAAATTTTCAGCTCTTTTTCAGGTGTAAAACCTGTACCTTCTTCTTTTTTAGCTCGTGCCTGTTGTCCAAACTTTTAATTTAAACAAAATTTTAACTGTTGTTTACGATTAAGACCAAAACTACGTATTCTATAAAAAATTAGCTCATGACAAATTTTTGTAGATATCTCTTTGGTGCACAGTTTTGTTCATTCATCTTTTTTCTTATTTTGCATAGTTTAACGCTAAATGAAATCTTTTATTTTTCATTATTTATTGTGCAAACCAAATTTCAATTTTTGAGTTTTCAAGAAAATTTGAAAAGTTTTCATCAAATCTTGTAGGGTTTTCAAAAAGAAACAGTACCCTTCTCTTCCGTTTTTTTATATAGTGAGTTGCTTGACCCAAAATATTTATTTTTATTACCTTTTTTTATTTTGAAAATGCTGTAAGTTTGACAATTTTTTTGATCAAAAAACGTGGCGAAGTTAAATTTTTAGTGTTCGAGTACTACGAATAGCCACACATAGCATTTTTTAATTTATAAAAGGGTCTCAGAAAGTTTGAAAATGCTCTAACTTTTTTTATTATTATGCAAAACAGCTGGTTAACATACTCGATCTTTCTATTTGGTCCTAAAAAGTGCGCGTGCCAAAAAATAATACAATTCGACTAGTTTTGTAAAAGTTATCCGGCATAAAAACAGAACCTTCTTATTAAGATGAGAATGTAAAAAATCAAACATTTAAATATTTCACAAATTTTGTCTCCTGTATTTTCTAAACCACGAACCTGAATTTTAGTTATATTCATTCAGTAGTTTACATAGATTTTCCTAATAGTAATTTGAATCACCCGCCAAAAATCTCACGGTTTCGAGAGTTTTGTCATCTGTTGCTCTCCTAAGAAAATGTATTTGTTATTATAATTACATAGTATACATGTTTTACCAGCAGGAAACTACAGAAAACGTAAACACAGGGTCTGATTTATTATAAAATTAAAATGCTTCTCTAAAAACCTTTTTTTATGTAAAATTAAAAAAATACTGCTTTTTACTTACATCCCTAAAAAACATCAATTAGGTATTTTCACTTCAACCATCAGCTAACTTCACTTCTTTAAAACCTGAGGGGAAAACAATTGATCAAATGGATGGAGCAAATTTTTATTTCTGTAATATCTTTGTAATTAATATTAATTATAATCATTTTAATATTTAATTAAATAGTAATTAATAAATAAAAACTATTTTTAACTACACTTTATAGAAAAAATTAGATTTTACGAAGAAATTAGCAAAATAGGGCAAAAATTAACTGAATCCTATGTGTTTAGTCCCTTGTTTTACCCCATCGACATATAGAAATGGACCAGTAATGCTGTGGGGAGAACGGTAATGGGCTCTAGAGAGAGAAAAAACATATGAGACGTAGACCTATCTCTTTCTAGATGAAGTTGATTTGTCGAGAATATTTTCAAGTTTGGCGCAGCACATGACCGTGGTTTGTGTCAAGAGTGCCCCAATAATGTGACGTTTATCGCACTTTTCAGGATTGATTTATTTATAATTTATTTAATTATAATTTATTCTAAATAAATATAAAATATGGTGCCAGTTTGTGTAGTTTGTGGGCGTTGTCAAGACGTTTGTATGGGGATATTTTTTTATACGTAAGTAAAGTTATTGAATATAGTCAAATAAAAAATGTTACAACAAAAACAAAACCTCAACATATGAAGTTTTGTACCTATGCAATACAAATGGTTATTCTTATGTTATAGAAATATTGTTCAAATTTTTGACAGTTTTTGCATTATTTTTGAACTCACAAAACGATTATTGCTGTAGCATTTTTAATCCAATTTCAAGAAGAATTTAAGGTTACCAAGTTTTTAAAATAATCTATCTGAAATAGGTTATTTTTCATGAATGTTCTTTAAAATTCAATTTATTATGACTACAAATTTCTAATGTATTGTTTATCTTTTTTTTTAATTAAACGTATAGAATATTTAGGCAATACCCGGGGCCACCAATTCACTTCACAGAGTCCTGAAATAGATAAAGGCAGGTCTACGTCTCATCTATTTTTTCTCTCTCTAGAGCCAAAGCGTTACCGGTCCATTTCTAAATCTCGATGTTATACCCTCAACTATCTACGAAGTGAAGTTAGCTGTTGATTGAAGTGAAAATACTTAATATTGACAACTTCGCAAACATCTGCTTCTCGGGCGGCGGTCCGATAGGTGAACGGTGCGTATCCAGCCCGCATTGCAGCAGCACGACAGATCGCACGCGATTGGTTGGTGGTCTGTGTGTGCACGGATGTCTCCTACGTGAGCCGTATCCAGCACACTGCACACATATTTTCTTGTGCGAACACCTTAAAGACGGCTGCAAAAAGGTGTCCGAGAGCGGCGAGAGTATGCGCCCTCACCAGGGCAAGGAGGTCGGCGCCATAGTCTGGCCAAGAAGGTTAAAAGAAAGTCGAGGGCCTAGTCTGTCCATAGTAGCCTGGTACTACTATCGATTTACAAGATTTCAATCATTTTCCAAATACTTCACAAAGGATTCGGATACATTTAATACATTTCACAAAAAATTCAATTTTTTCAAAAAGATTTCCGATAGATTTCGAACACGGCACAAGTACTTCAATATTTTTCTAAAGATTTCACATATTTCGCAAAGATTTCAAATATTCAGCAGATATTTCGACAGCGCAATAATTAACGAACATGAATAAAGTAATGAATTATTGTAATTACTTCATTAACATAAATATATAATTTTTTAAATATATATCTGTTTAATATAAATTTAAAATGTTTTTTTAAATATTTGGTTACATTTGAGACATGTTTTTTAAATAATTCAAAAATCCTTGAGCAATCTTTGAAATATATCGGATATCTTTGTGAAATAATTAAAGAATTTGTGAAATATGTGAAATGTATTCGAATCGCCTTGGTGAAATCTTTGGAAAATCATCAAAATCTTGTAAATCGATTGGAATTCTTTGCGAAACCTTCCTAATTTTTGTGCTTTCTTTCGAAAATTATTGAAACCTTTGTACAATGTTTGAAATCTACCATCAACTTCCAAATGCTTGTAAAATGTTGATCAATTCATTGAATAGAAAATCATTAAAAGCTTCGTGAATATTATTTAAATTTTTTAATGAAAAACAGTCAAATTGAATCACGATACATGAATTTTGAAGCAAAATAGTTCATCAATTCTGATCAACAGAACATTCATTGTGGCACAAGTAGTTGTATTTGATACAAATATATAATCAAAAATATGTATATAAAAATTATGTATGGCCATGATTGCAGAGTTTTCAATTGAAAATTCTGAAAAAGGAATTGCTCTAGAAGAGGCATCTTTTTCAGCATTTTTGGTAGAATCTGAGAAGAGAGAATAAAGGTATATTTTCTTCCGAAAACATTTTGATCACATCCTTCATGTGTACGGGCCATATATTTTCGATAAAGATTACATTAAACCACCAATGAATAATGATCACCTCTTACAATCTCTAAAATTACGCAAAACATGGCTCAATTGCATTTACATTACCTGCATCAATTTTCTGATATAATTTACAAAAAAAAATGAAAAAAAGATTAGAAAAATCGGTCAATATTGTCAATAATGAGTGTCCCGTCTCAGAAAATCCAGTTAACTGATCAAAAACTAAGTCTACGTTGAACCTCACCGAGACTGGATTTGATGTGTCGAGGTGCGATGAATCTAAAACCTGTATTTCAGAGAGTTTTTAACACGATATTCCGTGCTATTCGTGCGCTTCACGCACAGCTGTCCAGCGCTCGTGGATAGCTGTATTTTTCCAGCTACCTCTGGCCCATTCTCGCGTGGCCCTTCGAGCTCGTAAATAGCTGTATTATTGACACGGAAAAAAGTGCACTGTAAGATACACTCAGAAAAGTGATGAAGTATTACTCTGTGGTGCAGTAACGGAGCCTTTCGTGCAACCACAGGGTTATTCTTACACTTAGGAAGAAATTAGCGAACCTCACTGCATCAAACCGCAAGATTTACCCTGTGAAATTGTAAATCCGTATCCAGATCGAATGGGGATGAGTGATAATTTAACAATGTCACCCAGTAATCCCTACTGTGTAGCGAGTGCTTAGACACAGCTCGAATTGTGGGTCCGGATGCAATAAGGGCACATAAAATTTTTTCGTGCGAAAACGAAGTCCCCTGGAGGCTTTAGAAAAAATTTTCGAATTTTAATTTTCAA
>NC_046659.1:9076331-9082808 GCF_010883055.1 Belonocnema kinseyi | reverse complement strand
CATACTTTGAATAAAATATTTGTTATCATTCTCTTGAAATAAATGTGTTTTTTTCTTGAAAAAATACCGGTTTCATATGTATACACCTGGTAGGTCAACTTTGAGAAGCTCCTGTATCGTGAAATTTGCCTAGAAAATTTCGATTTCAATAAGCGTGGCTATAAAGTAGTTTCCAAGAAAAAAATTATCTTCAATACTATTGTACCTACCGCAACGAGCCAAAGCTGTTAATGTTTGCAAACCATTAATACCAATATCTAGATTTTAAACTGAAATATTATTTATTGACAATGGAATATGACAGAGACATCTGTAGAAATGCAATAAGATTACGATAAGAATGTGGTAATTTGGGACTCTAATGAGCTTTCAGCTTTAACAAAGGAGCAGGTCAAGTTCGAAAAGAGTACCTGTTAAATTGCTGCTACACTGCCAATCTAAACCATGTTGAGTATTAAATATTTAGAAAACTTCGCAAAAAATGCATAGCCCTACAAATTATTATTAATTTTTATTATAAAAAATATTTATTTTCTATTTTCACGAATCCTAATATATTTTTCAATCTAATTTCAAAAATTCAAAAATGCCTTTTTCAAATTATTTCTTATCATTCTATCGCGTATTGATATGTGTAATTTTAGTTTCATATTATCCGGATAGTTGATAACATGTGCACTTAGAGTGCGCCCAGAGTAGAAACGACCCTGCTTTCAAAACCCCGCAGAGTGGCAAACGAAAGAGGCGGCACTATCGCTTACACAAAGGAGCTATTGTATTTTAGTTGAAATATGCCAGCATTTAAAATACTTATTATTTTTATTAAACATAGTTTTCATGAAATCTATTTATATGGTGTTAATACTTGTCACATTGCAAACATTAACGGGTTTGGCTCGTTGCGGTAGGTGCAATAGTATTAAAGATAATTTTTTTTCTTGTCAACTACTTTATAGCCATGTTTATGAAAATATTAAATTTCTGAAGCAGTTATAAGTTGTCAAGGCTTTGAAGAATAAATATAAAAAAAATCGAAATTTTCTACTCAAATTTGACAATATAGGAGCTTGTCAAAATTGACCTATGTTCTTGAAGCGCATTATTTCGGTGCTTTTCGGCGAAAAAAGGATGACATTACCTCACCACATTTTAACACAATAACCAGTTAGCATGTAATCGATGCAAAAATAAAGACAAATTCGCATAACATGTACCATTTTTTTGTGCCATTTTTTTTCTTTGAGATATTCACGCCCAAACTGATCGGACTACATGAAAAAATTAGAGAGTAAACAACCTAAAACATAAGTCTATGTCGGACGTTCTAACTGATTACGCTAATGTATCGCTTGGATTCTGTTGACAAAATCTCAGTCAAGATTTTACGCTGGCAAGCCAGGGCTAATAGAGGAATATATTTTTGTTCTATGTTTTCGTTTTACACATTTTATTTAAACAGGTTGACTTACAAATGCTCGATGATAATATTTCAATTTAATTAATTTAAATGTTAATAACTAAATATTTAATTTAAACATTCATTTAATTTGTGATTTCTTTACAAATTCTGTGGCTCAAAAATGTAATGAATTTATTACTCTCAGATGTATTGTAAGTGTATAAATATTTAAATTTAATTTTCCAGCTTAAAAAAATAATTGAATGGTTATAGTTCTACTAATCTTCTTTTGTTAAAACCTGAAAGTAAAAACAAAAGCAGCTACTACAAATAATTTATTGAAACATTAGAGTTAAGAAAATTGTTTAAGATATGAGGCACTTAAACCTGATTAATATTCTGACTTTGAAGTTTAATTTGAATATTGAATCGAAGGCTAGTTGAAATTAAAAGAAATAAGTCTTAAAAATGAAAGTTTTTAAATGCTAAGAATTTTATAAAATTTTGCTAAAAGCTATAGTAATTATTTATACATTTTTATAACATATACGAATGCACATTATGTGATATAATAAATAGTATAATAGTATAATAATTTGCAAACATAAGTAAGTGATGTAAACAGTGTTTATTTACATAATTTTTTATTTGATTCCTGCAACAATATTTGAAAGGTTGCAGCATACAGAATTAGATATCTAACAAACAAAAACAAAATTTTTTAGAAAACCGAAACAGCATTCCGTAAAATCGAAATCACCCTAGAAAGATAAAAAAAGTTACTTCTTAGCTTAAATTTTTTCGATTTGAGGCCAAAAAAGCATGATTAAACACAAGTATCGAGTTCCGAGAAATAAAATGCGGAAGTTTACAATCTCAAAGAGTTTCAAATTTCGTGGGTTTTGAAAATTGTTTTTAAGCATGAACTGTAAATTTATTCTTCAACTTTAAAACATGATAAAAACTTGCTCCTGAAATATGAGGAGGCTGAATAAGAATAAAAAAGAGCTTATATAAAAAACATATTCTGTTCCGGGAAAATAAAGATTTAGTGTGACGGTATCGCAATGTAACAGTCATAACAGTTTTAAGAGTGGCTTTTAGTAGAAATTGAAGATTTTATGTTGAAATTTGATTATACTGTAAAATATAAATCAGACGCATGGAAATAAAACTATAATGTTTACAGGTACAGTCGAGAGTGGCGCGAACTCGCGATCTGTTGGTGGCACTGTAGCAAAAGTCACTAGAACCATAATAATAATCTGTAATGTCATATACTAGGCAGTCTGATAAGTACCTGAAAATTCTAAGAGATGGCATTAGTATTCACTAATGTGAACCATTTTCGTCGAGCTTGATCCTTCAAATGACGCCTGTCAAATCTTCAGCCATTTATGTTTACGCATTTACAAGTTACAGCACTGAGAAGCGACTAACCTCCGAGTTTTTTTTGCCGATTTGAAGACCGCATTTGAAGAAGAAAAACCCGCTTTATCATCACGACAATGCGCCTGTTCATTCATGCTTAGTTGCACAAGAAAATTGCATGAAATCGGCTTCGAATTGGTTCCTCAGCCACCGTATTCACCAGACCTGGCCCCCAGCGACTATTACTTGTTCCCTAACCTGAAGAGATGGCTCACCGGTAAGCGTTTTTACTCAAATGAGGAGCTCATAGCTGAAACTGAGGCGTATTTTGGAGACCTTCCGATCGTGTTTCATTTTTCAGAGACTTATCAGACTGCCTAGTAGCACTCTTCATACAAGAGTCAAAATATCTCAGGTGTGCCATGTTTAAATCGATAGTTCTATTTTCAATCAATTTATACAGTTTCGATTTGTTTTTATATAAAAATAACCCCGCTAAAATATTTTTGCAAACATAATCTTTTCAAACATGGATTACTCGCGAAACGGTTCATCGAAATTCCATAATTGAGTAATGAAAATTTTTGTTACGAAGTATACTTTACACTAAAAAATTGATCGGTATTAAAGAACATTTTTTATTTTTTAAATAATCGTATGTTTTAAACAATTGAAAATTAATTAAACTTCTGCGCCTGTCAAAGAATTCTTTTATGTTCCAATAGATTCTACAATCTGTTTCGAAAATTTTTGTGAAAAAAAGTTTTTATTTTGCAGCGCTAGCCGAGTACGTGCGGACGCGCGCGGCTATCATATTAAGTACAATATGATACGAATTTTCCACTAAAATAATCAATGTTTAAAAAAATTATGTTTTAATCAAGTGGTTCAACTTTCTACAATATATAGTCATTTTTTTAATCAAAAAGATGAATTTTCAACCAAGAAGATTAACTTTCTACTAAAAAAGAATAAGGCGATTTAATTTTTAATTAGGCGTAGATAAATTTTCAAACAAAGAAATGAATCCTTAACCACAAATATTATTCTTGAGAGAGTGTTTAAGTATTCAATAAGGAGTTGAATTTTTAATTAAAACATGTAAATTTGCAAAAAATCAAATAGTCAAATTATTATTGAAAATATTAGCTTTGAATTTAAAAAAATTTTAACAAAAAGATGAATTTTTAACTGAACTAATGAAGATTCAACACAAAAACTGAATTTTTAATAAAACAGTTTAATCTTCAACAAAGTATAGTGAAACTTTGAACCAAGAAGATTAATTTTCTACCAAAAAAGTATTTTTTTAACGAATTGGTTTAAACATTCAGCCTAGTAGTTGAATTTTAATCCAAAAAGATGAATTTTCAATCAAAACATTTAATAGTTGGTATTTAAAATAATGAAGATTTTTCATTTAAATACCAACTACTAGATTTGTTTTATTGAAAATGCATCTTTTTCGTCTTATAATTCAACTACTAGATTGAATGCTTCAACCGATTTGTTAAAAAAGTACTTTTTTTGTATCAAATCAATCTTCTTGGTTGACAATTTCACTATACTTTGTTGAAGATCAAACTATCGCGTCCGAATGTCCTCGATTAGGGATGGAGGTCGGAGCGTGGTCACAAAAAATCATTTTCAATTGTTTAAAACAAACGATTATTTAAGCAATAAAAAAATGTTTTTAATACCGAAAATTTTTTTAGCGTAAAGTATACTTCGTAACAAAAATTTTTATAACTCAATTATTGAATTCCGATGAACCGTTCGCGAGTAATCCATTTTTGAAAAAAATTATCAAGAACTTTGATTGTTAATAACTTAAAAAAAAAATGTTTTGCAAAAATATTTTAGGGGAGTCATTTTTATATAAAAAGGAATCAAAAACTGTGTAAATTAATTAAAAATAGAACTATCGATTTCAAAGTGGGATAATTGAGATATTTGGACCCACCAATTATTTTTCCATTTTTCTCCATGCATACTAAGGAAAAGCTTATGTCACTGATTTCGCGATTACGGTCAATTTTCTCGCAACGGAAAATTTTAAATTCAACCTAAATGGCAATGCCACTTAAGTCAGGTTTTCCTTAGTACGGCAGACATGAAGTTTATTATAATCTCAATACATCTTTTAGTTTTTATTAGAAAAATAATTAATTATAAAAGTAAACTTAATATAGTAAGAAATAAAACAAATCACACTCTCAGTCAGCATTTCACACAGTACGAAAAATGAGATGTTACAATTTCACACTGCGAAATTGGTGCAGGGTGAGAGCTTATATTGGTATACCGGATTACTATTGCAAACTGCACCATCTAGTTTGTATCCCACTACCCATCACAGTATGAAAGGGGATAGCTTACAAGTTGTAAACTGTATATTTCACTATTTATAATTCACACTGGGAAAACATGAGGTCTACCACTTTATAAGTGAAACCTTACAATGAGAAACAGGAATTTAAGCAGCATGTACCAACGCTATTCCACTCTACAATTTCAAACTGTAAAAGCTGCTTTATGTGTTGCTACCAATGGTATTTCGACTCGTATAATTTCAGATTACTGGTTCACACTGCATTCAATACTGTGAAAACTGCTCTTTTCACTGTGGGTACTCTTCGAACGTTAGATTTACTGTTCGAAATTGTATATCTTACAGTCTACTTTTTTCCGTGGATGTTTTAAATTGAAAACTTATCATGTCTAGTAAAAAGTCTTCTTGGTTAAAAATTTTATCATTTTCGGTTAAGAATGCAACTGCTTGGTTGAAAATTAATCTGCGTTGGTACCGGGTTGGACTATTTTATTAAAAATTCGCCTTTTTTGATTGAATTTAACTTTTTATGATTTAAAAGTAAATCCTTTTTCGTTGAAATATCACCATTTCTTTACTAGCTATTAGATGTTCTTGTGTTTTTCTGGTTAAAAATAAATTTTTTCATCTGAAATCTCAGCTATTTCGTTTTTAGTTGGAAATTGTTCCTTTATAAATTGAAAAACGAACTACATCCTACGAAATTCATGTATCTTGTAAAAAAATCGATTACAAAAATTCAGCTGCTTGAGAAAAAATTGAACTATTTTCTCGAAAATTAATTATTTTATTGAAAATGACTTTTTTAAGAGGGTTTAGGAATGAATTTTGTTAACGACAAATGTATCTGTTCCATTTTATGTTGCAAATTGATGTTTGAAATTATAAATTTACCTTTTTTAGTTCAAAATTCATGTTTTCCCAGTGGGCACAAGCGTCAAAGAACATCTTTAGAACGGCTTGAAAATGTCCTAAGTCAGTCCATATAGTGTTCCATAAACATACAATGTTCCAGAGACGTTTTAAAGACGTATTTCGAACATAAAAAGTTTTTAGAACATTATTTGGTCTGACTTAGGACAGTTTTTAAAACGTTCAAAGGACGTCTTTTGAGTTTTACGTCCAAGGAACGTTTTTAGGACGTTCCAATTACGTTCTAAAATGTTGTGCCCACTGGGTTGTTGAAAATATGCCTTATTTTTTGTACAAAATAAGTCTTCTTGGTTGAAAATTCATCCATTTTAGTGAAAAATGAAACTGCTGTATCAACTTGCATTGCAAAGTTTATTTTTTAATCTGAGATGTATTACGTGTTCCAAAACCTGTGCAACTCTTTATAGACACCCCCTTTAGATTATCACGTAATGAACAGTTG
>NC_046659.1:9062343-9076231 GCF_010883055.1 Belonocnema kinseyi | reverse complement strand
AAATGCAAAGAATTGAGAGTGAAATTAAACAAACTTTACACATAGAAAGCATACAAGGTGTACCAAGACTAGCCGATGCCAATTTCAGTACTTACGTGCCGCCAATTCTTGAACCATTGGCTTTGAAAGGTCATTTCTTTATTCTCATTTATTTACTAATGTCTTATGCTGCGTTTTACGACACTAAATTATTAATAAAAGCCTTATCATTTATCTTTCAGATTTGGAAGATGATACTCCTGATAGTGATTTCCCCGTCAACAGTCCAGGGGATATATCTCCAAGAAGAAAAAAGAAAAAATCATCAAACGGCAGAAGTTAGTATTTATTATTTTTCTATAGCTGCGTGGAAAAGAGGATAGGCTTGTCACTTAATATTTTCGGCACAGAAAGCCATATTCTTAAAAGAATATTGGACTATACTCATCCCAAATATTGGGAGGAAAAGATCCTTTGTTCTTTTTCTGTATGATTATTAATAAACATGGTATTAACAAAAAGTCTATCAAAATTTCCATTTTAAATTAGGAAATTGATTCCAATTCATAGCAAAAAATCTTTTTACAGGTCAGTCCAACAGGCACAATTGTTCCACAACGAAAATTATCGACTCCTCCGTCCGTAGATCAGAGGGTACATCTTCAAGGATAAAGAAAAAAAAATCGAGCAGCAGAAGTAATTTTGTATAGTTGCGTCTACTCGCCCTGAAAACTTGGTCCTGAATAATTAAAAAATTATAATATATTTTGTTTATTCACAGACTACTCCAGCAGGCACAGTTTTTCCACTCGGCGAATAATGGACTCACAAAAATCTAGAAACTCAATCCCAACGAACGCAACATTGCAATCAGAAAATGGGTCTAAATATTCAATTAAACCACGCGAACATATCCAGAAAAACGAAGAAATAGGTGAGGCTTTCGTTTTGTGCAGTTCTACACTACTAAATTATATAAATCAGAAGTCATTATGCAATTTAGTCTTGTTCGGTTTGTTTTTGTTAAAGACGATAGCTTAAATAACAATAATTTATTCCTTATTGTTTTATTATTTAAATTTGAATGCAATTTATATTAACTTTTTAATTTCTTACTGAAGTTGTTTTTTATATGGTTTTATTTCGGTGACCATTCCTGATTATTAATAATCATTTGAAAAATCTAATATTTCAAATTTAATCATATTTTACTTTTTATTTAGGATACAGGAGAATTTTAAAAGAAATAAAATTATTGCGAGAAGACGTACGCGTACTTATTGAAAACAAGGAAGGCTATAAAAGCCATGATTGAAATTGATCACAGCTCCAAGTATACTAGAAAAAAGTGCTTTGAAGAGGAGCACAACTTAAATTTACCATTTAAAAATGTAGAAGATTTCAAATGTTTTGATGCAGAGTGGAAACTAATGAAGAGTGCTGTCATCGTTTTGTAAGTTACACCCTTATATTGATTCAACTTCTCTTCTACACTTTAAAAAAACTGAATCTTGCATTTTCATTCTTCTTGTTTTTTATACTTTCAGAAAGCTACTATGGATCTCCAAATAAGCACTGACAGTGGTTTCAGAAAATCTTTAAATGTTATTGTTAAGAAATATTTGAGCAGGGATTTGGTGTTGATGTTCACTGCAGTTAAGAAAATTCCTGAAAAGAAATTATTCAGAGATTTCAACTTTTGCTCTTGCTTGCAATTACGTATTATTCCTAAGATTATAAAATGAAAATTAAATTAAAATATTATTTTAGCTGTTAACTTAAAATCAAATTCCTATAACTTATTTTCAGCTGTCACTTGTCCAAAATTTAAGATCACGGAGGAGGAAAGGCTGTCCGACATAGGGACAATTTTTGGTAACGCAAAAGACTGGGATGGCAAACGAAAAAGGGTAGACGTCAGTAAACTTAAGGATTAACGTAATTATAAGGCTAATGGTAATATTTAAAAGGTTATGAAATGTATGTTTACAAAATTAATTTCCAATCATATTTCTCAATTAACATTTTCCATGTGTATTTATTAATTAGCTTTAAAATAACCCGTAATTTATAATATGGCTTCAAACCGGAAATCGATGGGGGCCAGATCGGGGACCAACTGGGCACCCCGATCGGGCTATCAGGTTCGGCCCCGACCGGGACGTGCTCCATGACGGATCTAACACAAGTCCGATTTCTTGATCTGGGCCCGATTTAGCCCGATCCGTCTCCGACCGGGGCCACGGAACAATTTCTGCATATAGATTAATTATTTCATTTTAATAATAATTCAAAGACATATTCTTATTATGCACGCTTCCTCTACTTATTTGAACGCGATTTCAAATAGTATCAGATGGCTGAAAAATCTCTGGTGACTTCAGTCACTAAAAAGTTATGATTTCCATACTTCGTTGTTTAAAGTATGAAAATACCCCCAAAACATACTGAAGACACAAAAAATCATTAATATTTCTAGTTGGTGGGTATTAACGTTTTATTTTGGTAATTCTAATCGACCAAATATGAGACTGTTAAAGTCAGAAAACTTAGCGGCGCCACTAACGTAAAACAAAATATCAAGTAATGCATATTTTTTTGCTATTTTTTACAACAAAAATTTTTGTTGCTCCATTAGTTTTTGAGAAAAGAGGGCGGCGCTAGCTTGCCATCAACTAAGCGGCGCCCTCTACAAAAATCATTAAATTTAAATAAATGACAAGGTTAGATTTTTTTTCTATTTTTTTGCTTTACAATGTGCCTTGCATCGGTTTTGTAAACTAAAACTAAATATTTGTGTCTGATTTTTTGTATACGTCATATAAATATTATTCTATTTTGATGGACATAGCTGGTTTAAAAAGAAATGTACTCTCTTGATCCGAACCAGTGAAATTTCACTGATTTCCAGTGAAATCTCACTTTTTGAAATAGCCAGAAGCGTGTCACTGACAATTAGTGAGATTTCACTGGTTCATTTAGCAATATCCATGCCACTGTGTTAATCAGTCGTAACGGTCGTAACTGATTTAATCTATAAGCGCACTAACTGATTCAATTAGTGACATAATAATTTTTATCTAATTGATAATAATTGACGTTAAAATTGTTTTTAACACGAAATTAATTAAATTCAAGTATACATGGAGAGAAATTATTCCAGAATAATTCACAGCACTGTTCCTTGATTTTATTACGCTTCGGCGCGAGAACTAAGATCTCGGAACCCTTTATTTTTTTAAATTTATGTCGACGTTTTTAGCATTAGGCTACACCCTTTGCTTTCAGGTCTTGAATTCTATGCTTTTAGATCACAGAGTCCGAGACTTTAAATAACGTAAAAATTGTAATTCTAAAATCACGCGCATCCTTGAATTAATCTCAGGAAATTTCTCTCCGTGCATAATTATCCAAAAGTTTTCCAGGCGTAAAATTGTGATACGCTGATACTGGAAATTAGTGTCGTGCTTCAATAAAATCATTCAATTTTAATTTTATAAGAAAATTTTATTCAGGATGTATTTTAAACGTTGAATTACAAATTTGAGGCTTGGGAAAACCATTGGGATTGAGTTTTACCCGCGTTGTGCGAAAAATACGAATACATAAAATAGTAATATCCTAATAGTAAGTATTTGAAATATCAAACATGAAAAAGAACATATAACATTATATGGAAGTGCCGAAAGGTAAGTGTGATGCTTTGTTGCCTATTTTTTTGTATAGCAATAGTAATATGCAATTTATGGTACTATAATATACGACAAACGTGGTTTAAAGAAGCTTAATATTCAAAATTATTTGGCAGTTTTACATATGAATGGGAAGCTCGAAAATAAAATATAACATCTTAAAAATAGTAGCCTGAAATTAAAAGATGTCAAAAATAGAACACAATATCCTTAAAAAAAATTTTCTTTCGGTAATTTAACACCATTGGCAGTAGCGTTTAGCGAACCAACCGAGTTTCTAATATCTTTTGTTATTTTAAAGACATACCTTTCTATAAAGTTGTAGAAAAAAATTAGTCAGGGTGAAAAGTGTACGTTTTAAACATAATTTAATTTACGTAACAAGTCAAAAGCCATAATTGGGCCGCTAACTTATTAACTTCGATTATTTGGCCAGCGCCTATAAAAAATAGCTTGACAATCTTTGGTCATTTATTCCAACTATATATGGTTGAATGCAGCTCTTCTTGGACGAGCACCGTAGAAGTTTGACTGTGGCTTCAACTTTCCCCTTTCTTGACAATAAATAATTTTCTGAGTTTATATTTATTAATAGGCAACAATAAAAAAAAACTTCATAATCATATGCATATAGTTCATTTCTAACCAGCAGAATCTTCAGAAAATCAATATTAACGTTGCTGGGACCTCTTCTTCTGAAGAGGTCATTTTCTTCATCCGCATTATGTTTTGACTTCCTTGTATTACCTGCGGCACTTTTGTTGCCCTTTGTTCCAGCACCATCTTGATCTTGACTTTTGCGTTTGGATCGTGTGCAATTTGGTGTTGGTAATAAAGCTGCCAAAAGTACGTGAGCCTTGGAATTTTCTACAAACAAAGAAAATTGCCATATACAATCTGAAGTTTAAATGAGTGACTTTAAATTAAAGCTAATATCTATTCGTTTGAACGACAAGAAAAACTTAGCATCTTTAATGTCAGCAACTTTTTTCATCAAATTCGATTTTCTTTCCATGCAATAGTGCAAGATTCGGGGCGTATAGTAAGTAGGGAAGCGTCCCAAAAAATTCTTTCTGGCGTTGACAATAATAGTTTCAGAATCAAACAAAAGTTCATACTCCAGACCGATCTGCATAAAAGATTTAATTTTTAACTATATTAAGAAATACATATAGAAGATTATATAAATTCACAAATTAAAAGATTTCTTTATGTTATACTATAAGTGAAACGTGAAATAAATAATATTTCATTCCATACCATCTCTCCTTCGAGTCAAAATATCTGGGACACTTTTCGGCGATTTCCTTTATCCACTGGCGTTTAATTAGAAGAGTTTCTTTTAGCGCATTGACAATTTCATTCAAAAAATCTGCGTAATTAAAATAAAGTTTTATGTACTATATTTCAAAAGGCATCTGAAAATCAAATTTTTACAACCGTTCTCCTGCTGGGCTCGAACTCACTTCAAAGATAACCAATAGTGGCAAAGTGACATCGTTTTAAAAAAGTAACAAAAGAGTCTAAAGAATTTTTTTAAATACTCAGCTTATAAATGTATCAAGCAAGCCTTAATTTTGTTAGTATGGACTTATGATATATACTTTACAATTACAGGCCACATTAACATTTCTTTTATCGATGAAAAACACGAAAAATTATTGTAAGAAAATTTCATACAATTATAATGATAATTTTGCATTCTATTAAGGTATTTCGAATAGAATTTTTGTTTTAATGTTAATTCTAAACGTAACTTATACAAATACTATTTTCCTATTCTGTTGCCATTTGATGACATTTTTTATACACATTTCTTGATTAAATTTTTTATCCCAGGAAATTAGATATTTTCAGAAAAAGAAAAAATACTATTCAAGAATAATCACATAGAATAAAACTAATGAAATTCTGATTGAAACTATACGAGCTGGTAGAACAGCAAATGCCCCATTACTGAGTACTACATACGATTGGTTAAAAGCTATGTTTAAATCTTATAAAATAGTTAAAAATATACAACAGCACATCTGTTTAACGCATTTCAGTTTTCATATTTTTACATTTTGCAAATTTATTGATTTATTAATTTGGAATAGGACTTCCGTTTCCGACATGAAAGTGTAGGGTAGTGGGAATTGTTGATGTTGAGTTTTTCTGATATTTGTGGTGAAATTTGAGGTGAGTGGATTGTGGAAGTCTGTAGAAGGGTGTGGATATGAGAGATTAATTCGGAGGTTGTGAGATTAAAAAGGGAAGGTAGATATTTTTTAGGATTAAGACAGATTTATGTGGAAGCCCTGGCGGACCGAAGGAACCGAATGGAGCCTCTACAAAGTACCTGTGAAGTCCCCATTGGGTCACCATTAGGTTCATTTTTAAAGAACTCGTAAAAACAGCAAAATAAACTTTTAAGTTGTTAAAATTCAAATTCTACGTTAAAATTCCCTATAGAAGGTCACGGAGTAATCGCAATAGTTTTTTTTGCAACGGTAAAAAGTTTAAAAAAGTTTAAGACGTATAACGCCTGTTGACTGCTACACTTCAAACGCATCGCCTTTAAGTAGCAGACAACAGGAATTATTCGTTTTATATTTTCTTAAACCTTAAATGTTTAGATCGCTGCCTGAAAAGCAGAATTTTGTAGAGAAGGATGATAATGGTAAGGGAGCTGATGGAAGCGGGGACGAAACTGAAGTTCCGGTAAAAGAGGAAAGACTGAAAGAAATTCGCGAAGTTATGACAGACACAATAGAGACTTATAAAGAAAACCAGGAGAAAAGGGGAAAGGAATTAAAGAAAGAAATTAGGCGGGAAATGGCTGAACTTAGGAAAGAAATAAAAAAATGTGAAGAAGTCAGGGAACAGTTAGAAAAGAGGCTGCAGTCATTGGAACAAAAACTAGAGAAGCGGGGAGATAATAATAAAAAGGTAGAGGAGAGGCAAGGTAGGATAAAGAGACTGGAAAGCTCGAATCGGAATTTTGGTGGGAGCGAGAGTGGAACTCCGGAGAATCAAAGACTGAGAAAAATAGAACAAAGAATAGAAAGCAAAGAAAGTGAAGAAAGAAAAATAAACATAGTAATAAAGGGTGTGTGATTAGGGTGGAAGGAGCTGAAAGAAGTAGTGGAAGAAGTACTAAAAAGGATTAAGGCTAAGGTAGAGATAGAGGAAATGAGAAGTATAGGAAGAGAAGAGCGAAGAGGGGAGAGAATGATACTGGGGAGACTAAAGAAATGGGAACATAAGATTAAAGTGATGACAAAGAAGAGGATGTTATATGGAAGCTCGGGAGAATAGAGGATGATTTGACGTGGGTGAAAAGGAAGATGCAGTATAAGTTATGGAAAAAAGCGGAAGAGGAAAGAAAAAAGGGGACTCCGTGTAAATCATCTTATAAAAACTCATAGAATCTTATAAAATTTAGCAAAGCTTTATCAGGAATGAAACTGACCCAACAAAATTTTGATCTGTTTCTATCAGAAACTTTTCACGTTAAAAATGTGGAGCGGCCTAACATTTGAGTTGAAGAGTCCTGCCCTACACACCCCCTTTCATTCTAACCGTGAAATCTTCTCACCGTCTTCTCAGGTCATAAAAATACAGTCACTTAAGAAAACTTTACCAAGTTTGGAAGTTTATCATGCTGAACTTGTACAAACATTTGATCTCTTAAGTGTTGTGCGAGTGCGTGATCATTTAAAAAGAAATGGAAAACAATTTTAAGCACATGAATGAAGTCACTAATTCATTCCATTGCCAAATTCAATAATGAATAATGTTTTAATGCAATTATTCATTACATTTATATTTCTCAATTACCTCTTTTTTATGAATTTAACTATTTAATGAATTCACTTAAAAAGTTTTAGATACAACCAGTTTATGTAATTGCTTTCAACTAATCAATTAGTTACTTATTTTTAATGCGAAAAAATGGTCATAGCATATTATGTACAATTTACGGAAATTACTGAGAATTACAAGTGTTTTGGAGGTAAGTATGAAATTGAATGCAGAAAAAGTATATATGAGAAAAAATGGTTATAAGCAATTATTAAAAAAATGATTTATTCATCGATAAAAAATATACGAGGTGTGTTCAAAAAGTAAGGTGACTTTTCAATTTTCGCGGGCTACGTACATTCAAGTTTTAAATTTTTTGTTTTGTAGTGTTGGTACACTCGTCGCGATCATATGTTCACAGTTTTGACTATATAGCTCGTTTTGTTTTTCTGGCAGAGGCGTAAAAGGTTAGAAGTGTTTGGTGTGCTCGGCGATTTTCTTCTTTCGAAAAAAATGGAGCAAGGAGTTTGCATTAAATTTGGTGTGAAAAATGTAATCCAGTGCTCTAAAACTCTTGAAATGTTAACAGTTGCATACGGTGAGTCTACTCTGAGTAAGAAAAATGTGTATAAGTGGTACAAGCTGTTCCAAGAAGGCCGAGAGGGTATCGAACACGAACCTCGCCCTGGACGTCCCAGCACGTCAACAACAGATGAAAACGTTCAAGCAGTGGAAGAAATGGCGTTGAAAAATCGCCGAATTACCATCAGAGAAGTTGTACGGTCAATAAGGAGTATTACCTTCAAGTTATGCGCCGTTTGCGGGAGGCGATACGCAAAAAACATCCGGAACTTTGGAAAAACAATTCGTGGCTTTTGCATCACGATAATGCACTTGCTCATTCATCGTTGCTTGTGAAAGATTTTCTGACCAAAAACAGCACCACAATCATGCCTCAGCCTCCATATTCACCGGGTTTGGCCCCCAGTGACTTTTTTCTTTTCCCAAAACTGAAAAGACCCATGAAAGGACATCGATTTTCAACGATTGAGGAGATAAAAACTGCATCGCTGAAAGAACTCAAGGCTATACCACAACCTCGTATATCACATTTTTAAACAATTACAAGTACTATTTTCCACAAAAGTAGTCAAAAAGTACGTATTATACATGATAAATGAGTCATATACACTTATTTGGGACAAAAATTTAGAAATATGAACGTAGTTCTTCTTTACGGTACGCTCAGGTGCCTCTATGCATGAAGAGTGTACTTTCCAAGGTTATATCACGTGACCTACTTGGGCTAAGACACTTTTTTTTGTTGATCTTACGCCAAATTGGCTCCACTTTCATTTACTCTTTAGGAACTTTGTGGTTGGATCCACAGGAAATGAGATATTTTCCAAAACCACAATTCTTATTTTTTAGTCAAAAATGCACAAAAAAATATAATTTTTGAAGCCTTACAATTCCAAAAATAATAGGTCGAAAAGACTTTTTTTTAGATATACGCAGATTTTTGTACACTTCTTTTCATCCTCTGGTACAATCAACGTAAACTGAACTTGACAGGATTTATTTTGAAAATAGTAAAGTCCACTTTTTGTCCGTAAAAACAGGTAAAAGTGGTCAACTTTAAGGGATCATAACTCATGACCTATCATAACTGGGATATTGTTCTTTTTTTGTAATTACAGAAAATTGAGTACAGTTTCACTCACCTGTTAAACACTTTTCCGTGCAGTAATTGCGTGCGAAGATACACAGTATTTTGTTAAACTTAGTGATTTTTCGCTGAAAATCCAAAAAAATTGGGATTTTTCAATATATCATAACTTAGAACGAATAGAAACTAGCGGATTATTTTTTCAACAAAATTCGTTTAGAATATCGTTTCCTTTCTTTTTTCTGTTGGACATTTTGCTCTAAAATGCAATGGGCATTATCCGTCCACGCAAAAGTAACTTTTGGAACTGTTAAAAAACCCCCCGGTTTGGCATTTGATCTGTTCTTGCATTTTTTATATGTCAGAAAGGACGCCTTAACGAAACTTTTTTTACGAAAAACATTGCAAGTAGAATTTTTTCTGGAATTTCACTTATTATTTTGACGTAATGCCTGCACTATTACGTACAATGTTGCCTTTTTGAGTACAATTGTACTTTGTGCGTACTATTTCCGGCTGGTGAGTACGTGAGTACGCCTCTCGAATTTTCAGTACACTCGACATTGTACTTTTTTTATTATTCGTTCGTTGGCTCACGTGTTCATTCATTAGAGAAATGGAGCCAATGACAGACAATGAAAGAACACGTTTAAAAAGATCGAAATCCAGAGGTATTCTGTGATTAGCTGTTCATTTTACGTTTTGCTTGCATGGGATATCACCCTAAACTTGAAAGCAGTGATCCCAGTTTTGGCATGTTGAGCAACTGCGGTTGACTGGCGCAGCGGCCCTGATTAGTCGCTATTGGCGCGCCAAATAAAAATAAAAAATTATATTTATACAGACCGTCATTTCAACCCCTCATTCATATGCATTATTTTTTCCATCATGAATAATTAATTGACATTTTGTACTTGGAAAATATTTTTCATTCTTGAAAGATTTTTCTTATAAAAAAAAGTTCACAAATTTTAAAAAACTTTATCATTTTTTGAAAGAAAAACTTTAACAAGTGATAGTTTACATTACTCAAGATTTTTATTACATCAACTTATGAATTTTGCGCTAAAATCTTGTTAGATCTAGTCTATTCCAAGGCGCTGAGGTCAAAAGTACAATTTCAGACTTTTCGGTACAATTTCTTGCTAACGTGCGTGCAATTCCCAGATCTCAATATGGCAACCCTGATTACGTAACCATATTAATTACTACCTGAATATCACAGGGCCACAAACCGCCTAAGCCCGCAACATAAGAGGTACTAGGTGTACCTTATGTTTTTGAGGTCGCTGAATTCGAATCCGGTGTCCGTTTAACGCCATCAGGTCAGCATCGAGGTCAATTCAAGGTCAAACCTACAAAGTTTACCGTTTATCAACTAAATCAGGGTACCTTTAGGTTTATGTGGTCGCTAAATTCAAATCTGGTGTCCGTTTGACGACATATGGTCAGTATCTAGGTCAATTCAAGGCCAAACCTACCAAATTCATCTCTAACTAACCAAATCCGGATACACTTAGGTTTAAGTGGCCGCTGAATCCGAATCATGTGTCTGTTCGATACGGGAAGATCAGTATCAAGGTCAGTTCAAGGCCACACATACAAAATTCATCGCTAAACAAATAAATCAGGGTAATTTTAGGTTCAATTTGACATCTTGAGATGAAGGTTAAGAGATTTTAATGGTTAAATTGGGAAAAACCTTAAGAGTTTTTATGTGGGTTCTGTGCTGTTTAGAATTTGTAACCTTGTCGTCATTCAAGAATGCTATAGTACTAGGTACTTTTTGAATAAATTAAACTTGACCTAGCTTAATACAGAATGAGAAACACTTTAAACTCAGTTTGAAGTTTTTTCAGCGTTACCCATTCTGAATCATGTAGAGGTAACACTTCTTTCAGAACTTACCCGTTATTGAAACGGGGGCGCCAACGCCAGGTTTATATGATGTTTAAAGTGTGGTGCTACGTATAAATAAAAATGTGAGGCTTGTTTAAAACGACTTATTATTTTTGTGAAGAACGAGTCTTTTTTGACTCAAACGATCGTCGAATACTCTATCGTTTATGAACGGTCTTCAGATCCCTTTGCAGGGACCAGAAATAGTCAGACATCACATGAGTATCCTATACACCTTGATATCTATGCTTTATGTCTTTAAAGTCCTGATACAACCTCTCTTCCTGCGCTTCACTCATATCTCCTAAATTTTCAGGGAATCAATCGATATGAGAATCCAAAAAATGGATCTTTAAATTTATTATACACCCAAACTTTTCAAAGGTTTCAATCATTTTAGCAACTATTTCTTTGTAGCTAAGGTGTTTATGATTTGTTAACAAGTAGGAGCAAACTTGCCTAAAGCCTTGCCATGCTTCTTTTTATCACTAGTCATTCTTCGCTCAAATTCATCATCGTTTAGCAGAGCTCTAATTTGCGGACCGTCAAATACTGCCGTTTTTATTTTAGCATCGGAAAGTATAGGAAACTCTCAAAAACATATTTATAAGAATTAATTTCTGTTTTTCTTGCTGCGTTAACAACTTGTTTCATTAAGCCGAGTTTTATATGTAATAGTGGTGACAGCACTTTTAATGAATCAATGAATGTTTATTTATAACAGTAAATGATCCTGGATTAAGATTTTCTCAAAGAGTTAAATTTTTTCACATAATGCTGCTCACGAGCTCGGCTATCCCATTCGCATATGAAACACTGGTGTTTTGTATAGAAAATTTCATTGTAATTTAATTTATTAAGAAGAATCTAAAGAGCGTCTTCACTGAGAGTAACAAAGTGTGCATCTGGTAGAGGTGCATATTTATTACCATTAAACAACAAAACACCTTTTAAACTTCTTGTAGACTGAAAATCTAACACTGAGACTAGTCTTATCCTATGTAAAAACTTAAGAAAAGTTGCCCGAAATAAACATTTTTACTACGCTAACTAGATTTCTACGATGAATATTGTATAAAACTTTACTGGTGCTGCTTAATATAATTATCATAAAGGTTAGTCAAAACCGACATGACATTAAAACCACCAAAGCCGGGATGTAAAAACTAATTCGTGTGCGTCTGCATCGAAATTGATGACTCTAGATTTTCTATATTTAACAAAGTGATGCAGACGTTCATGACTTTTTCTATACATCCCGGCTTTAGTTTAAATGTCGACGGCGATAACTAACCTAGCATTTAAAGGTAGCATTAGGAAGTCATAATTTTATTCTTAGTGAATATGTATGCGGTATAAATTTTAATCAGTTTCATTTTTTGGAAATATCCTTTAAACCACCTTCTTTCCTTCACCATGCCACCTTGTGATAGCCGAGACACATTTTGTGTCATTTGTGGTAGATACATTATACCCAAAAATAGAAGGTCTTCAACAGATGCTGTAAAAAATATGTACGTTAATTATTATGGTGCCGCAAAAGAAAGTCTTGAGCATTTTTGGATTCCTCATCTCATTTGTTAGACTTGTCTAAATGACATTAGCAGACAATCGATTCTTACGCTGTATTAAGCGAGTTTCAATTTAATTTATTCTAAAAGTACCTGATACTATAGCATTCTTGAATGGCGACAAGGTTACAAATTCTAAACAGCACAGAACCCACATAAAAACTCTTAAGGTTTTTCCAAATTTGACCAATGAAATCTCTGAACCTTCATCTCAAGATGTCCATTTAAACCTAAAATTACCCTGATTTAGTTGGTTAGCGACTAATCTTGTAGGTTTGACCTTGAACTGACCTTAATACTGACCAAATGGAGTCAAACAGACACCAGATTCGAATTCAGCGACCACTTAAACCTGAAGGTACCCTGATTTAGTTGGCGAGCGTTTGATTTTGTAGGTTTGACCTTGAACTAACCTTAATACTGAGCAAATGGAGTCAAACAGACACCGGATTCGAATTCAGCGACTTCTTAAACCTGAAGGTACCTTGATTTAGTTGGGGAGCGATGAATTTTGTAGGTTTGACCTTGAACTGACCTTCATACTGACCTGATGGCGTCAAACGGACACCGGATTCGAATTCAGCGACCACGCTAACCTGAAGTTACCCTAATTTAGTAGGTAAGCGATGAATTTTTTAGGTTTGACCTTGAACTGACCTTGATACTCACCTGATGGCATCAAACGGACACCGGATTCAGATTCAGCGACCTCAAAAATATAAGCTACACCTAGTCCCTCTTATGTTGCAGGCTTAGGCAGTATGTGGTCCTGTGTAATTAACAAATAAACCACTTCGAGTTAGGTTTATTTCGGGACTGAATTGAATCATGCACGTGTTTTTCAATTTATTTTTTATTACAATTTTTATCAAATTATTATTCGGATTCCGGAGATTTCTTTTTTCGGGATTTATCAGTCATCCCTTTCGGAATTTTTTCAGTGGTCCCATATTTTTATACCTCCTCTTAAAATAAAGTAATTTTTGAAATAAAAAATCAACACTTGATTTCGAAATCACGAAAGGTACCAATTTTCTTTTAAATTGTTTCAAAACTTTTAAAATTATTTTGGAATTTGTTCGGAATTTTTAAGTATTCTTTAAACTGATTCCCATTTTCTCTAACATTTGTGTAAAATACTGCACACAAAATTGTCTCACGAGCTTCCAATTTCTATCTAACTTTGTAAATCTTTTTTATCATCTTATACCATTTATTGTATTTCGATTCCTCAATCGCCCCCCATCTTTCTGTTAATTGTCTTTCCCTCTCCCTTTTTTCCAATTCTTCAT
>NC_046659.1:9056160-9062243 GCF_010883055.1 Belonocnema kinseyi | reverse complement strand
CGCTTTTCCCTACCAAACTCTGCTTTTCTGGCGGCGATCTAAACATTTTCTGGTATTTTATACTGGCCCCGATATCTTCCTTCTCTTCACTGCTTTCCCTCTGCCCTCTCTTCCTTTTGATAAATGCTTCTATGGACCCTACGCTTTTTGCTCTCAATCTTTCCTTTTCTATAGTTTTTTTATACTTCCCCCTTGCCCTTCTTTCCTTTATCTCTTGCGGTGTACTGAAGACTTCCTGCTCTAATTCTATTTCTTCCGAGGAGATGCTCGCTCCACTAGCCATTAATAAAATTCAAATTTTCCCGCCTTCTATCTTCCCTGCCTCTATCGCTGCTGTTACCTGTCACGCCTTTCTTTGTCGCTACCCAACCCTGCTACTACCAATCCGTCAACACAGTCTTCCCACCCTGTCACAAATCTCCAAACAAAGTTCCACACAAATCTGTCTCAATCCTCCAAAATATCTACCTTCCCTTTACAATCTCACAATCCCACAATTAGATCTCTCACCTCCACACCCTTCCACACACTTCCTACACTTCCTACGTGGCCTTTAATTATAATTGTATAACGTGAAAAAAAAACAGACTTTAATGTTTTCTACGAAAAACACAATTGATGAGTGACAGAACGAAATCGGAAACAATAAGAGTCAATTTATTCAGGAACAAGCCCTTTAAATAAAAATTGGCTTGAGCGAACCTTAAATATATATTTTTTAATTTTGACAAAAATTAGGCGTTATTTTCGGAGAAAAAAATCGTGCGGGTGACAAATTAATGAAAAATAAATAAAACTTGAAAAAGCATGGAAATTTGAGACGAAGCTAAGGGAGAGAAAGGGAGGGAAGTTGGCGAGAAAGTTTTTGATGCAGGTATAAGATAGGAGAGAGAGAGGGCGATTGAATTAACGAGTTTGGAAGAAGAAAGGAGGGAGTTCTTTAATGCTACAGAAACAGAAGACGGGACTGGAGTAAACTATGAAGAATTGAAAAAAAGGAGAGGGAAAGACAATTAATAGAAAGATGAGGGATGATTGCGGAATGAAAATACAATAAATGGTATAAGATGATAAAAAAGGAAGGAGTACCAAAGTATTTAGAAAAGGGATGGGGAGGTAGAAGTTGGACCAGAATGTAGTTAAGATAATAGGGGGGGGGGGGCGGGGTGGATTAGGAGAAGATTGGATGAAGGAGTTGAAGGGTGCTAGAGGAGCGAATAAGAGAGAATGAAAGAATGCTGGTGAAAAAAGGCAAATAGAGGTATAAAAAATGAAAGAAATAGGAAACGGAAGTCGCTTAGATTAGAAACGTAAAGATTGTAAGTAATTGTGATGTAAGAGTTACGTAGACTAAGATGCGTTTGCGTTTTCATGCTCCCTCACTCGCTAGCACTCTTACATTCTCTCGCTCGCTCTTTTGCTAATAAGGCCTAAATTACGCTATCACAGGAATTAGAGATAAGGAACTAGGTATAAGACTTTATGTAAATAGATGTGAATAATTGTATATATAGAAAGGAAAGATTGTGAGGAATGGAAATCATGTAAACTCTTAGGGGACTTATTATGAATAAAGATGAAGTTAAACGAGGTTAATTTCTAATCCTGCAACTTTATACGATTTTAATTTAAAATTTTTTAATCTAAATTATCGAACATTGTTAATTAAAAAATCATTACATATTTAAGTGACTTTAAATCTCTTATTTTTCAATATACTGAAGACCACAAATTTTAAATGTCTCAACTATTAAGGCTTTAAATATTTTTGAAATTGCTGTTCTGGACACAGAATAGAACTTATTCTTTTATTAAGAAATCAAAACCAAAATTATTTTTAAACATTTTCAAAGAGTATTAAAAAGCTTAAAAAAGGTAAGAGGTTTTAATGGTTCAATATATATGATAGAACCTCAATTTTAGAATTTATAAATTACAGTCGTGAAAAATGAATAGAATTTTTGAATTAGTTTATATTTAAAACAAAAAACCTTTGTATACTTCAATCTAAATTCACATAAGGCATTGCATTTAAAATGTGTAGGTGTATTTTCACATTGTTAATATTTAAATTTAAACTTTTTACTTTTTCGCGTTGTAGCAATTTCGAATCCCAGAATATGTTATTTTTGACCTAACCTATAACTTATAACGAAAATGGTGAACATTTAAACAATAAGCCTCCTTTCTGAAAATGAGGCAAATTTCCACGTTAAAATTCAAGTTCTTAAACTGAAGGCTTCAAAATTTGGAAATTTTGTAAATAGTGTTTTGTAAATTGTATTGGTATCGTAAAATAGTATAAATAGTCTTAAATTAGTTTTGAAATTTTCGAAAATTTACCTATTTTTATATTCCTAGAGGTAAAAAAGTCTAACCAATTTTTTCGGATTATAATAACTTATTTTCTGACAGAAAATCACCTCCGCTTACCAGTGACTGAAATTCTTAGGACAAAATCACCAGGACCCCAGAATAAAAATTGGATGTAAAGTGAATATTTCTATTTTTAATTGAGATTATCTTTATCAGTTATTATTTCAAAAATGTTCATACAAACTTTTATTATTAATACTGTAAGAAAAAATCGGCAAGATTCAGGTGCCGAAATTATAATTGCAGCAAATTTTCTGTACTTTTAAAGGGACAGCAGAAATATACCGAAAAATAAAATTCCAAACTCGGTAAAACTCTCTCTGTCCCGAATAATAAAATTCCAAAACTAATAAAATTTCCGAATAGTTTATAATAATACCAAATTTGAAAAATCGCACATAATAAAATTCCCGAAATAAAATTGTCTCTTAATCAATAATATTTTATTTGATAAAAATACTTAAAGTTTTAAAAAAATATTGCTTGAATTGAAAATTAAAATAAGAATACAAAAATTGTATAGAAAAATTAATGTAAAAAAACACGTGTACCTCAAACGAAAAAAAATTCTCTCTAAATGTTTTTCGAATCTGATAACATTTTTCAAACAAACTATGCAGGATTCAAATTGAAACTAATTTATCTAAAAATTTCTTTTCAATTTTGTTATTTAATAATTTTTTTTTCGGTAGAGTTTTGTAATTTAAACAAATACTATTTAAATTTTCAACCAAAATATCTTATCTAGAAATATATTTTGTTTCAATTATTGTTATTTCTAATTAAAACAATAATGTTTAAAAACTTTAAACATTACAAAAATGGTTTGACAGGTATAAATATTTAAATATTTTAATTGAAAAATATGGCCCGTTCCACGTCAACCGTGCCACCCGTACGGCCGAAAATTGAAAAGTTCGAGAAAAACGTTTGAGGGCTCAAAATGTTCGTATTCATGTACTCTTTCGAATACAATATAACCTATAGGTTAAACTGTCTTTTGTTTTTTTTAATTATCGATATTTGTGTAAAGTTCATCTTCTGTTTTTTCTGTATAGTTTTGTAAACGATATTCAACCTAACATATGTTCATGGTTAAATCATACGATAAATTATTTACGTGAAGTTTGTGCACTTTAAAAAATCTTCAACCTAAAAGTAAAAAAGAAATTATCTTTATTGGGCTTCAATTTATACTTCATTTTTTGTAATAAATAATGTAAGGGTAAATTTTCTATAAGGTGTCATCTCTTCAACAAAATACTTCGAAAAAAACTTTCAGGTAATAGATGCGCCAATCCTTATGGAATAGATGGTCATACAGGGGTCGATCTAAGAAATATGACGAAGAAAATGTTAGACAAATTTTCAAATTTAGCTTTACTGTGAAGAAAAATGGTAAAAATTGCCGAAATTTTTATTATGAAAATGAGAATTTACAGGCTAACTCTAGTATAGACAGTAGTGCATCAAACATTTGTGAAGAAAGTATTTTTTCATCTGGAAGTGATTCTGAATCATCTCCTGCAAAAAACGTTTGTCTGTCTAGAGAAGAAGTATTAGAGAATTTACTACAGGGACTAAAACAAAAATTTAGCGGTTTACCTGAAAATGATCCATCACGAGTATCAATTCTCACAGTAGCCCCTGATTGTTATTCCGCTCGTAAAATTGCTAAAGAATTTAAAACCTTCTAGGCGAATCGCGATGAATGGGAAAAAATTAAAAAAAGAATAAGGTATTTTAGCTATGCCCATTTCAAAAGCTGGTAAAACCTTACCATCAGAGGCAGTAGATAAAGTCATACAATTTTAAGAGTCAGAACAAAACAGTCGAATAAGGTCAAATAAAAAACATTGTGTAGCTATAAAAGAAAATGATGTAAAAAAAAAAGAAAATCAAAATATTTGCTTATGTATGATGTATTCATACTACATGAAAAATTTAAAGAACTATATCCAGAAAATCCAATAGGATTGAAAAAGTTTGCTGAGCTCAAACCAAAATGGTGCAGACTTGCTGGTGGTAAAGGAACACATAGAGTTTGTGTATGAACGAAATACATGAAAATGTTAATAATATGCTTCAAGCTTCAAATTTAAAACAACTTACCAAAATTCTGATACTCCAATAAGAGATTACAAAGACTGCTTACAATTTGTGCTCTGCAAGGAACCACAACCTACTTGTTATTTAGATGAGTGCTACTCTTGTCCAAATTTACAACAATTTTTGGATCATGGAACCAATATTCTGGAATCCGTGGGTGTAAGTGATGTAATTTTTAGTATGTGGCAAACGACAGACAGATGCACACTAAATAAATAATGTCTTTGTGCAGAAGATTTCGTTACCCACTTGACTGAACATTTAAAGGAATTCATACCTCATCATTTTATTTCTAAAAACCAATGCAACTACGTGTCAGAACAAAAAAAAAAATTTTAATATGATGAAGTATTAGTTGAAATAGATTTTGCAAAATACTACCCATATATCGCGCAGGATGCCGCACAAGCGTTTCATTACAACAATGACCAGTCCACAGTTGTTCCAGTATGTTATTATTATAAATCTTGAAATGACATTAAGCATAGGAGATTTATTGTTTTATCTGTCTGTAAGACTCATGTCACTGCTTCTGTCTACCTAGTGCAGCAAACGATCATACCGGAAGTAAAAAAAATTGTCCAACAGTTAACAAAGTAATTTATGTTACTGACGGTGCCAGGCAGCACTTAAAAAATCGAAGCCAAATGTGTAATTTAGTGAAACATTATGATAATTTTGGTATTTGAGCAGAGTGGCATTGCCACACAACCGCTCATGGAAAATGTGTCTACGACGGCTTAGGTGCGACATTCAAGTGCGAAGCTACACGTGCAAGTCTTCAAGCAAAACCTAATGATGCCATTGTAATATTAAATCCTCTTTATAAATGGAGCCAAAAAAAGAAGTTTCCGAATATAAAAATATGATACTATACTACAAAGGAGCACGAAAAAACTTTGAGATACTTCTCCAGACGATGCACCAATGCTCCAGCAGTAAAAAAAAATCAGCATTTCACACGCATTTATCGTTGGCTCAAGTGCCACAGTACATGTAAAAAGATATTCGGCTGAAAATAGTTTACATGCTATCATACAGTTTGAAGATATAATTAAAGAACATAAAAACATTTTTAAAAAAGTATAAAGGTAAAGAAAAATAAATAAAAAATAAATAAATAAGAAAAGTAATGCGGGCATTGTAAATGTAATACAATGTAGTGTGTAATACAATATTGATTTCAAATCGTAGATTTCAAATTCTTTATGTCTTACGGTCCAATCGTAAATCGAAAAAATAAATATGAGTCAAAAAAACATGTTCTTCGAAACTCAGATATTTATTATTAACCTAAATAATTATAATAAAAATTAGTAATTTTAGTGCGAACAAATATGATAGATAATTACGTAGATTTGAATACATTGTTACCTGAATTGATGGTAGTTTAAATAGTCAAACAGATCAATTTTCAGTCAAATAAAAAAAGGAACATTTGAGTCAATAGTTTAAAGAAATTTATTAAAATTTAGTCATTTTTTTTTTGAAGTCTCAAAAAAATTTTTTGAGACTTCAATCGATTACCCTACATTTTTTAAAATTGTACGAGAAAAACAAAATTGGCGTAGGTTAGGACGGACGAACAGAAATTGACA
>NC_046659.1:9016058-9056060 GCF_010883055.1 Belonocnema kinseyi | reverse complement strand
ATAGCATACATACATATACACATATAGAGATGATTAATATTAAAAACATTATTTTATAATACTCTGATAAATTTTATTGATATTTAGAATTTCAGTCTGTAAGACATAAAGAATTTGAAATCAATAAATATCAACGGTCGAAGAAAGGATTGATTTGTTTCATCAAATCATTTTACAGTAATACAATATGTATGTATTCTTCGAGCAAAAGTTGATTTTCCACACACCAAGTTGCCATATGGAATCAGCCGGTTTGAATTATATCGATCTGACTTTAAATTCGTTATCAGCAACCATAATAACCCCCATATACCAAATTTGGTCCAAATAGTTTGATTTTTCAAAAATCGTCTAACTTATCGGCATATTAGCTGCCATATTGCATCCGACAGCTTGAATTGTTCAGATTTGACCTTAGCTTTGTCATCAGCAACCACAGAAACCCACATATACAAAATTTGGTCCAAATCGTTCGATTTTTCAGAATACGTCTACCTCATCGACATATTAGCCACCATATTGAATCCAACATATTGGATTTCGGTAACCTACCATGTGATATTTTAATGGGCTTGTAGGAGCTACAATTTGAGCCGAAAACGGCCTAACATGATTGCTTTTTTTAATTTTTACAAGCATTTTAATCTCTACTCTTGATGTTCTTGGGGTTTCTGTCCACCATACTGGTGCCGCCATCTTGAAATTTTTTAATGCGGAATGTTGTATTCGAAAGAGTACATGAATATTAACAATTTGAGCCCTCAAACGTTTTTCTTGAGCTCTTCAATTTTTGGAGGTAGGGGTGGCACGGTTGACGTGGAATGGGCCATATTTAGCAAAGAAAATTTGTTTCTATATATTTTATATATTTTATATATATTTTTTTTAAATTGAAAATTTGATTTTTCCAGAAAACTTTTTTTAAATAATTTAAAGAAAAAACTATCTTCAAAAAACCCGGCCCAAGCTTCAGATTTGAAGAAATTGAGTTATACATTTCAAACCTTTCTATCCGCATAAAATCTTTCTACTGTGTTACCGTCATATTTTACGAAGAATGAGAATAACAGTTTCGACTTCGTAGTATAGTGAGGGCAGCGCTTCGATAGGGCAGACAATGTGATGTTCTTTATATATAGTTCCCCCACTCTGACACCCCGTGCCGCATGTACGTTTATAATAGCTTTGCATTATCTTATTAATTTTCTTTTGAGAGAACATGTGGCTATGCGTAAAATATTGTGATGGTGGTTAATCATTTGACACGGTTGAAAGTTCACGAGTGCCTAATTTTGTGACGCCTATTAATACAACTAAAAAGTTTAAGGTTTTGGGTGACATCAACAGAGAAGCGCAAATAGTTTTATCAGCAGGTAAAGTTAAGTGCATTTATTTATATTATAGTAAAAAGAAAGTGTCAATCCTAATAATATGTCGAAGATGCTGGAAAGGAAGAAAAGGAAAAGAAACGACAAAGAGAAACAGAAAATCTTTTGGCACAAAAATTGACCACCATGGCAGATGCACACAATCTTGTAAGTAAACGTTTTTATTAATTTCTTATAAGATTTTTCAAGTATTTTTGTTGTCCTTTATTTTGCCTGTTTAATTTTATAAGACTTTGATAGAAAAATATTCTATTAATTTTGATATAGTCATTCTTCAGGAACTTTCTACATTCTCATCATTTATGATTGAGAAAGTATTAGAATTGTCGGAAATTTGACATCACATTTTTTCAACAGATGTCCACGTTTCGAGACCCCCTGAATCCGAAAATCAGGTTTTCACGATGGCGTCTGTCTGTCCGTCCGGCCGTCCGTCCGTAAACACGATAACTCTCGAAAAAATTATCGAATCAAATTCATCTTTGGCACACTTTTTTAAGGTCCTAAAAGAAAGGAAGAGTTCGTGAACCAGCCATTTTTTATAAAAATTCAAAAAGTGAGCGCATTTTGAAAATTTTTGAAAACACTTTTTTCAGAATTTGAAAATTGTATGTAGAATATTTATAGAAATAAAAAGAACAAACAATTTATCCAATGACTTTTTTCAATAAAAAGAAAATTCTCAGAGTTATAGCGTTTTCAAAATTTTGTTATTCAACCGAAAATCAAAATTTAAAGCCGAAAAACGCACGATATGAAAAAAAAGTCAAGAGAAGAAAAACATTTCTTTTTGAAAGCCCTACAAGATTATCATCACCAATTTTTGGATTTTCTTCAAAAATGGAAAATTCAAATTTTGATTGCACAAAAAATAATGGAAAATAAAAATTCCATTTTGTGCACAAAGTATGTAGGATACGGAAAAAGATGAATAAACAAAAATGGTTATCCCAAAAAAGATCTACAATTTCGTTAAGAACCACTTCTTGATAGGACGCGTACTTTTTGTTTTATTCGTGAAAAATAACGTTGAAACAAAAATAGAGAAAAAAAATGTGTGGAAAAACGACGAAAGTTACGAGAAAAAAATCCAACAAAACCTGTTTACAAATGTCTGTCGGAAATCGAGCGCGCAGCGCGAGTGTCACGATGAGAATGTGTACCTCAAAGCCTACAGAGATATCAGAAACTTAATCTTTGACTATACTTAATTAAGTAGAGAATTCAGAATATGAAGACACATATAAATACTGCCATCTAAAAGAGATCTTTTCGATAAACTTGTTTTCAAGCATTCTAAATGCAAAGAATAAATATCCGAGCGCGAAGCGCTGGGTCTAATTATGTTCGAGCGCGAAGCGCTAGGTAACCCATTATCGAGCGCGGAGTTTGGCGTCCCTAGTGGTTAAAAGATAATTTTAACATTACCTACTGTTGTCAGGCGCAAGACACGTTCTTAGCGTCACTTCAAAAAAAAGCACAAAGATTTAAGATTAATCACTACTTTTATTGGGTGCGCAAAAAAGTTTTGAGCTTTAGATTTCATACAACTGAAAAAACAATTTAAATTTCATCCATCTTCCCGCTAGCTTCCTGTTTTAAAACTTTCACAGTTGGCGTCCTGAAATGCTATACGGTTTGGCGTTTGATGCACCTAACCACAAATAACAGTAGTGTTTACGAAGGCGATCACAAAAGAGCATATTCGATATGCTATCTACTTCGCGTTCCATCTGAAGAAAAATGCTGCTGAAGCCACTGAAATGATTTGTGCTGCATATGGAGAGAACGCTGTAAGTCATGCGACGTGTAAAAGGTGGTATACAAATTTTCATCAAGGAGATTTCAGTCTTAAAGATGAACCGCGTGCTGGACGTCCACAGAAGTTTGACACCGATGAACTGCAAGCATTGCTGGGTGTGAATTCTGCACAAACTGAAGAGGAGCTTGCTGAACAGCTTGGTGTTACGCGGCAAGCAGTTTCTGTACGATTACATGCGATGGGAAAGGTTCAGAAGGAAGGTAGATGGGTTCCGTACAAACTGACCGAAGACAACAAAAATAGGCGGTATGACACCGCACTCGCTTTGCTTTCAAAATTCCGCAAAAAAGATTTTTTACACAAAATTATTACGGGCGATGAAAAGTGGATTTTTTACGATAACCCCAAGCGTAGGAAATCGTGGGTTGACCCTGATCAACCTTCGACATCGGTGCCGAAGCCTAATATCCATGTGAAAAAAGTTTTGCTCTGCATCTGGTGGGACTTGAAAGGCATATTATATTACGAGTTATTACAGCCGGGTGAAACAATCACGGCAGGACGTTATAAACAACAATTGACCAACTTGAGCGATGTTTTAGAAGAAAAGAGGCCATTTACTGGCCAAGGAAGTCGTGAAGTGCTCCTGCTTCATGATAATGCTCGACCATATGTTGCAAAAACAACTAAGGAATATATCTTTACGTTAGGCTGGGAACTTCTCCCACACGCGGCGTATAGCCCAGATATGGCACCTTCCGATTATCACCTATTCAGGTCGCTACAGCATTATTTGGATGGTAGGCATTTCAAGAAACATGAAGAGATACCTCAATGCATTGATGATTTCATCGCTTCGAAGCCGGTGAGCTTTTATCGTGAAGGGATTCGCAAGTTACCTGAAAGATGGCAAAAGGTTATTAATGCAAATGGAGACTATTTTGAAAATTAATATCTTCTTGTTTGCTTTTTAATAAATGTTTAATTTTGTAAACAAAAGCTCAGAACTTTTTTGCGCACCTAATATGTGAACTCATAAAAAAACCCCTTACTCAGTCGGTAAAAGGATAAGTGGGGACGAGGAAAAATATTCGCCACTTGATTTTAGATTATTTGAGAGTATAATAAGTTAATTATTTTAATGAAAGAAGTTTATTCCATTTTGCCGATAGGGCAGGTACCACCTATTAATAAATTACATCATTTTGTATGGTAAAACAAACATTATTTCAGAACGAAACAAAGTCACATATTTATACTAACGCTATCATCCCGAAAGACAAGGAAACTCTCAACTCTTACTAAAAAAAACTGAGCATTAAATAATACTCACCTTACGCACAACTAAAATCTGAGGCAAAGTGTACTAACTGACGCCTACCTTAATCACCGTCTTATCCAAAAATTTCCTTTGAACCCAAGAAAAGTAGCCTTGCCGTCACGGTGGGCAGGAAGCAACTTTAAATCACATGAAAATGACGACAAAAATGGAAAGCGGAAATGTGTTTATACTTGATAATAGATGAAAAATCTGTTTGAATTGAAATCCTAGCTGCTTCAGTTTGTAAGATATTCAAATTTTTCGCTATTTGTATAGGAAACATTTGTGAAACATACCATAGCTCAAAGTTGCGAGGGCTAAAAACTTTTCTTATGCTAAATTTTTAATAAATAACGTCCAAATTATGAATAAATAATAAAATGAATATATATATTAATACAAATAATAATTAATGAATTTAATTATGAATTAATGCATATAATTTTAAATGTGATAGGATGAAAAAGCAGCTACCGCTGTTTTTAATCGTTTTAGGAAAGATTTATCTTCGATCATATTTATTTTTAATCTTTCCCAAAATTTAAGGAATTCTCTGTGAATCGATTCCTTAGCCTCCTCACACCACACTCTGAAGCCATCGTTATTTATGAGCATAACGGCTTGTTTTAAATGATCTAGAATAACATGAATTTTGAGGGTTTGAGAAACATCTGTATTTTTTAGAGAATTTCGCCTTGATAACTTCCTGTGTGGAAATTTTTTCGTGGGCCTAACCAGGCCCAAGCCTGGAAAAACTAGGCCCTGGCTTGCTGATCAAGCCTGGGTCAAGCTAAAATGAAACGCTAAATCTGGCCAGGGCCTGGCTCGATCAGCAGGCTCGATCGCCGAGCCTGCCCCAGGCTCTTTTTTCTTATGGAACTATTTATGGAACCAGTATCAGAAGAATCTGTGATATTCTCATCCTCATCGATAAGGGGATCTTCATTTACTCTTGGAAGGTTAGGATTTATAATATTATCCTTATTGAAGAAGGTATTTCAATTGCGGGTTCATTTAGTACCTCTTCAGGTTATGATTCTTCCTCGTCGCCTGCATCAATATCTTCACACACAGTCATTTCTTATATACATTATACTGCCTTTAATTTTTTTATAATCAAAATTTGGAACATTCTTTAATCGTTTTTAAATACATAAATAATTGTTTGCGCCTGCATAAATGTAATATACTAAGTATGGAATAGTAGTTCTTGCTCGATGTCTCCTGACTCTACGAGTGCTTTTTATTATTTTAGGAATTTTTCGACTTTCTAAAATGACACCCTTGTAAGCAAACACAAAGTTTCGTAGAGGATATTGGATAATTACCGAATAATCCAACGCCATCTACCATACATTTTAGAAACTGTGCTACTACCTATCTAGCCGGGCTCCAGGTCGAGCCATTGAGAAATACAAGCAAGAGCCAGGCCTGGGGTCCCCGGCCAGGCCCAAGCATGAGACCGAGAAGATTCCGTGCGATTTCTGCACGGGGCTTATAAGCTATACTCAGCTTTTTTGGCCACAGCAAAGTTTTTTCGCGGCCTTCTATAGTATAGTATACCACAATAGTATAGTATACTACTATAGTATAGTATAGTTCATGAAAGCTGTTAAGGCGATGTCTTTGAAGACAATCAATGTCGGAGAATTTTAAGAGAAGCGGATAAATGACAGGATCCCGAAATTTATGAAACTGTTGGGCAATACCAATTGCAGCCTTACATTGCTTCATTTAAAGCAGTAGACACAACTGTAGAATCATGCTTCGTTACAAAGCAAGTGGATCTTCGTGAATTGGATACAATTATCAGTAAACGCCGCAATGCTGTGAAAAGCACAGATGTTACTCAAACCGTCAAAATCCATGTTATTCTAGATCATTTAAAACAATCCGTCATGCTCTTGAATAACGATGACTTATAAGTGTAGTCTGAGCAGACTTCGGAATCTATCCACAGAGAATTCTTTAAATTTTGGGAAACATTAAAAATAAATATAACCGAAGATAAATCTTTCCCTAAACGATTAAAAAAGCATTAGCTGCTTTTTCATACCAGCACATCTAAAATTACATGAATTAATTCATAATTAAATTCAATTATTATCATTTGTATTAATATGTATTCATTTTATTATTTATTCATACAAAATTTGAGTTTTATAATTAAATATATCACATAATTTGAAATTGAATACGGATTGGATCAATTTATTGAACACTAATTAATTACAAACTTTTTTTCTTTAGTGTTCTAAAACTTCAAATAATAAAAATTTTAAAAAGAACGAAAAAATAAAAAGAAAAAAAAACAAAAGACCAAGGAAAAACAGAAAAAAGAAAGAGGTGCAATGTAAGTTACCTCCACGCAGTGATCCTTGGTAACGTATAAAATGTGTTAAAAACTTACCTGTAAACATATTCATACATAAACACCCAAGGATACACCCACACACACGAACACACACACACATTCATTTGCCAAAAAAAGTTCTTTCATAATTTAGACGTTATTTATTAAAAATTTAGCATAAGACAAGTTTTTAGCTTTCAAGATTCTTAGCTATTGCATGTTTCACAAATTCTTCCTATACAAAAAATGAAAAATGTCTCGTTATCTTTAGGTGATTTGAAGGAGCCTCCTGCTCACCGTTCCGTCAGGTCCTGCCCTCTTTATCTCCGCATCCGGTTTCTACTTCCTTATACATGACTAGGTTGTCCTTTGGTGGTAGACCGGCAAGATGGCTGCGCCCGTTTGTTTTGACAGGTGCCGGGCGGAGTATGTTAAAGTACATCGTGTACGTTCATAATAATCCGTGAGCGTAAGGATTATTAATTTCAGAAAAGGAAGTACCGGTGGATGTACCCGTAGTGCAGTGGTACTACGGGTGTGCAGTATCAATCTACAATCTAGGTAACCAGTATTGAATAACATTTGAATAATACTTTCTTCAAAAACATGTGTGAAAATAGTAAAGTCTAACGTAATTTATCCTGAATTCCTCTTACACTGCATATTCTCTCTCTCTCTCTCTCTCTCCCACCTATAAATCTAATTGATGTCGGTGTTAGCCATGGATCTTTTTGCGTTAGAAAATTATGTTTAATTCTATAGATCTGGGAGAGGATCCATAACGAGTGACAAGCCATCACGTTACAACGCACCCTCCCAGACTGACCGTCTGGTCCCAGTGACCAGCAAGCGTCAGCAATCCAACCTCCAAATTACATATTAAACTTGAGCATTTATGAGAGTACGAAGCTACTTGCCTTTGTAATCGGATGAGTATTTAAGTGTTTGTAGGACAAAAAAAATGGAGTCTAAAAGAAAAAGAAAAGAAACAGAAATATTACATTTTTCAAGGTCTGCTATCTACCATACTCCGAATTGGTAAGACAATAAGTGGGATATTGTTAGATTTGAGATCCACAGGACTCCCCGACAGAAAATGATGTACTACTCATTGAAGTACTTCTGGCTCATTGTGACTCACTATGCTATTATATTAGATAATTAAAGAGAAAAATAAACACAACAAATCTTTAGAGGTTTTAACTCGACTTAAAGTAATTCAAAATTTCAGAAGGTTAGTTTCAGAAGGGGATACCGTCTGCTGGGAAGGTCCACCACTGACACAATTCTTTCCTAAACTTGGAATTCGGCCGATGGTAGGGATTAGTATATGTAAACAGGAAGGGAAAGGATTCAGAATCGCCCCTAATTTTTTCTTTTGAGCTGTTTACTTTGGCGGGGTCCTTCGTTCTCCTCTTCCACCTCCTGGACCTGGATCCGGATTGGTTCCTTAGTATTGCTTCTGCAGAGCTTCCGGGGCATACCTGCACCTCGGCGACGGTCAAGGTGCTCGCACGTATTTAGCAATGTCGTTAAACATGCCAGTATAATAGCAAAGCAACGACAGAGGTTGAAAAGTTTGATCTACACCTAAGTGCCCAGACGTCGTAGTATCGTGTGCTTCACTCATCGCCCTGTGTTGTAGCTCTAACGGCAAGACCAGCTTCCATGCCTCCTATTCGGTCAATAGTGGATCAGTAAGATGATCAGGGTAACGGCAATAAAATCGATTGCCTTCTAATTTTCAATCTGGACATTGATAAGACATTTCTTGAACCAATTTGGTTCTTCGGGTGCAACATACACAGCGCAACAGCACGTCTGATACATGGTGAAAAACTCCTTTTCTGTGTCTGATATCAAAATCATACTATAACAGTTTAAGTGCTAGCTACCCAATCTCCCAGTAGGATCTCTCTAGTGATAGAGCCGTCCGAGATTGCTATGGTCTGAACATTTCTACCACCCATATTACCGCCCAGATTTATGGTTCCGTCACGGTGTAGTTTTTCTCGGCACCTTGCAGGGATCAACTAGCAAAGGCTATGACGTGTTCCACGCCATCTTGTATTTGTGTAAGGGCGGCACCTAATTCCGTACTACTTGCGTCCGTTTGTAAACAGAACCGCAAACTGAAATCTGGCCTTGATAACGTGGGAGTGACAATTAATTCGGATTTCAATTCTTAGAAGGCTCAATTTTCTCTGGGACAGGGCGCATTTGTGATTTATCCACTAAATATCCAAGATAATGTACCTGACTACAACACAAGTCGCTAAGTCGCTAAGCTTTTGGGCGGATTCTCTTAATGATTGTTCAATCTTAGGAGAAATACGCCGATAAGTTTGAATGTCAATATTATGTTCCACCACGCGGGTAGCAGGTAGCTTAGTTGGCATAGGAGGAATTTTTCTTTTAAGAAAATCTTCCAAATTTTTGGCATCTGGAGGCTTTAATTCCTTTATGCCAGCACAGACTTGCTTGACTGCATTCGACAGAGGAACATTAGAATTTTCAGCACGATTATCTAACATTCCCGACGGTAGACTTGCATTTGGACCCCACTCCTGACCCCTATACGTTGGCCAAATACAGTCACCTATTCTCCAAATACGTGGCTTAAATCTAACATCGATATCAAATAATTCTGCAAAATCGTGACCAAACAAAACCTCGCAATCGAAAGTTGGTGCGAAACGAATAGGCAAAAATTTTCTTATACCTAAAAACTCAAGGGGTCACCTAACCCTATTCGTTTCCCGAACTGGGTTCCGAACATCCGCTACAGTTCGTAGAAATTTATCCAGGTTGGCACAACTGTGACAGAAAACCTTTTTAGGTTTAGAGCAAGCATCGAAAAGGTGTCCTTACTCGTTGCGATTCAAACAGCAGTCTTGCTCCTCTCTTGAAGTGTTACCAGCGATAGTGCACACTAAGGGGGCTGGCGCTTGAGGATTCGCACATCTCACATTTGGGCCCATCACAACAGTCGCTAAACTCGGTGCTTCAATAGCATGGGCACACTAGGAGGTGTACCAAACCCTTGTGGTACATGAAATTTTTGAATGTCGGAAGGACCAACTACATCACATGTATCATTTGGAGTATTGTGGGGATAATTAGTGTTTGGAGCACCAATCGATTGTTCTTTATTTTTGTAACCGTTGTTTTTACTACGCCTTTTGCACCTGGTTTTTTGTTGTTGCTAGAACAATTTCCCATTGTCCCGTTGATAACTGAATCCGAGGTAGTTGGCTCATTTTCTGTGGCAGCCACCCCTTCCGACTTCCCGGCGTTATTACGGTAGGCAAATTCGGGAAAAATACTATCTGCGTCTAAAATCGATGATGAATCGTGGTCAAGAGTCCGATTTATCCCTGTGGAATCTATACCAATGTTGGGCAGGCTTTTTTAGCAAAAACGCTAGCGCTCTGAAAAGGTCCCTATCTGACTCTATCTCTTTGGCATTCCTGAATTTGGCTTAGAAATTCCTCCGCACTACTAACGCGTTTCCCATTATAACTAATATTCCACTTCCTCACGATCTAATAAATAACATCCCTACTTCTTTCTCCCAAGCCCGTAGGAAAACCGCTCGCTGGGTTAGGGGTTGAAATTTGTGTGAAAAGAGGGTTATGCAGACAATCGTGTCGAACACTGTCCAAGTGGAAGAGGTTACCGGTCGGTGAGAAGGAATCTAAAAATGGGTTAGAGATACGTAGGGTAGCTGTAAAGTAACTTGCATTCGAATCTATATTTTCTCTTAATGTTTCAAAGTGAGGCTCCGAGACACCAACTAGGTGAGAATCCTCAATATATGCAGACATCCTTGGTCCGTTGATTGAACTATGCCTTGGAAGGCTGAAGGGATCATAGTCGAACGACTGGCCGGTGTAAATGAAGTATATGATTTGCTTCATTTTGCAATAAAACAAAGCGTTTGAACGTAGTTCCAAATTTTATGAGTGTGAACCGCCACTTTATTAGAGTTTACTTTTACACCAATTTACAAGACTTTAATTAGTTAATATTGTACAAGTTTAATCTAGTTATTCTTCAGAAATTTTAGGTTTTATTCACTTCATGCGAAGAAAATGTAACTTAACTGTTTATGTTTATACTTGCTTATTTTAAACTCGTTCTATTATATCATGTAGCAAACAAACATTTAAACATAATTAGAAATTGTGTGCGTGTGTGTGTGTGTGTGTGCACGTGTGTGTATGTGCAATCCTGCATTCCATTAGAGTTTATTTTTACACGACTTTGCAAGAATCTTTTAAGTAAATATTGTACACGTTCAATCTACTTATTCTGAAGAAATTTTAACTTTACTTTTCAAGTTTATACTTTTAGATTTCAAACTTGTCCTATTATAATATGGTAGCTAAATAAAAAGTTCAAATATAGTTACAAGTTTTATGAGTGTCAACCTGCATTTGTCTAGAAATTATTTTTACACGACTTTGCAAGATGTTAATGAGTAAATATTGTACAAATTTAATTGTGCGATACTCTATGTGATCTATTTGATACAATCTCATATGAAAGCAGTGACAATCGTGTCTTTTGAAAATCAAAAAATGAATCAAAATGATTTTGTGGCTAATTCGTGAATTTTTCTGTGTAAGAATGAATATTTGGAAAAATATATTTTTTGCTAAATTTATTTTATATATTGCCCTTGAAGAAAAGTGTTTCCTTTTCGTTAGGAGCATTTAGTACATTATGACGTAACGTATTACCGACTATCCCATGTTCATCTTTTCCGCCAATTTAAAAACATGGAAATTAAAATATCCCGCTCATTTTTTTTAATGATAGGTATTATTATGCAGAAGATCTGCCTGGTCAATTAAAGTTGCTATATTTTTGCTACATATTAATTATTATTAATATTTGCAATGTTCACCGCAAAGACATGTATTTCAGTTTATTTGAATATTGTGGCTGATAGGAGAAAGCAACTTTAGGAACAAGATGCGAGCGCCACTTCGCAATTGTGGTTGCTGGGAAAAGCCTTCTGTCTGTTTAGGACAGATTCAGTCGGTAAAGACTATAGAATTTTAAATTTTGTAATGTGACTACATGTTAGAATAAAAAAATATTTCCAGTCATGTGCTGCCATCTTCTAATTCAGGAAACCACAGGCTTCTCTGATAGTGTAATTGGTTGCTTTTTGCGGATTACTTGTAACCTTCAGCATTATTGAAAATCACTTGAATTGTTCGAAAAGTTTTTGATTATTTAATATTCTTTGAATACTTTTTTCCACATTCTTTTGAAACCTTTGAATTGTTTAAATTCTTTTGACTTTTTAGAAATCTGTTGAATGATAATGTATTCGTTGAAAACTATCGAATTCTTTTAATCATTTTGAATACTTTCCATTATTTTTTCTTTAATTCATTAAATTCTTTTGCATTCATCAAATTATTTAAATATTTTTAATAATCTTTGAACTGTTTTGAATTCTTTCGCATTCTTTAAGTGAACACATATTTTTTTAAATCTTTTTAATATATTGAAATCCATTTTATTCTTTAAATTCTTACATTTTTTGAAAGTATTGTTTTAATGCTTCTGGATTCTTTAAATCTTTTTGAATTCTTTGAGTTCCGTCGGAATTGCTTAGATTCTCTTCGATTCTTTTGAATTTATTCAATTAAAAAAGGAAGAACTGTTAAAAGTTAAGAATTCATTTGAATCTTCGGGTTTCTTCGAATTCTCTTAAAGCTTAGAGATTCTACTTATTCTTTTAAATGCTTTTTGAAAAATTAATTATTATTTAAAATTAAAATTCATTTCGTTTCTTTTAAACTCTTTTTAATTCTTTGCATTCTTTTGTATTCTGTAAATGCTTCGAACACTTTTGAGTTCTTAGAATAATTTAGAATTCTTCTAGTTCTTATACTTCAAAGATTAAGAATTACTAACGACTTAAATTTACGTCATAAAGAATGAATTTGAAACTTTTGAACTTTTTAATTGTTTCGAATTATATAGGGGATGTCCGTATATCACATAAACAATTTTTACCATTTTTGCTTACTTTTTTTACTTCCTACTTATTTAATGTTTTAATAAACATGTGGTTATTCTTGACATTAAAAAGCATGGAATGTAACATTATGCTTTAAAGTACGAAAAAAAATTTGACTTCAAATTAGAAAAACGCGAATATTTGCTGAACAACCAAGGTCATAAGGGTCCTTTTCATATGGACATTCATACGAAGATTTTCTTTGAAATATTTAAATACTTTTGGATTCTTTTAATGATTTTCACTTCTTTTAATACTTGTGCATTTTTTTATTCATTTGAATTCTTTTGAGTTGTTTGAATTCGTTTTAATTCTTTTGGATTACTTGATTTCTTTTCAATTGATTGTAATGTGTTGCATTCTTCACATTCTTTGAATATCTTTTAATTTTTGAATTCAAATAAAAAGTATGAAAGTATATTCTTTTGAAATCTTTTGAATGATTTTGAATTCGTTTCAAATCTTTAAACTCTTGAATTCTTTGAAATCTTTTTAATTCTTTAGACCCTTTTTAATTCTATTGTATATTTAAATTGTTTGCATTCTGTGGAATTTTAGGAATTTCTGAAAAATTTTCAAACTCAGATATTAATTATTATTTAAACTTAACATTAACGTCCTGAAATTAAAATTTCATTTTAATTCTTTGAATACCTTTGGATTCGTTAACTACTTTTACATTCTTTTGATTCGTTTGAATTCCTTTGAAATCCGTGTTTTCGGCAGATTTCTTTTCAATCTGTTGCATGGTCTTTATGCTTTTAGTTCAAATATTAAGTATTAATTAACATTGACATTAATACCTTAAAATTAACAAGAATTCATTTTAATTTTTTGAATAGATTTAGATTCTTTGGATTCTTTAATCTTTTTAATTCGTTTGAATTTCTTAATTCTGTTGAATCCTCGGAATTGAATTATTTCAAATGCTTCTGGATTCTTCATACTCGTTTGAAATCTTTGAATACTTTGACATTTTTTGCAATTTCTTGAATTGTTTACACGCCTTCACTTTTATGAATTCCGTGAATTAAAAAATTAAGTATGACTGGAAATTAATATTAGAAATTAATATTAGGATGAATTCGTTTGAATTCTTTGAAATCTATCAAATTCTTTTAAATTTTTTGAACTCTTTTTAATTTTTTTTAATTCTTTGATTTTGTAAAATTATTTAAATACAAAATTAAAGTATTATTCAAAATATTAACAACCTAAAATTAGGAATATTTCGTTTAAATTTTTGTGAAAAAATTCGGATTCTGTGAATTCTTTTGAATACTTTTGAATTTTTTCAATTATTTTAATCCCTTTCAAAATTCTTTAACTTGCAAATAAAGAATTAATAATTAATTAGTGAAAATGAAGTATTCAAAAGTTAATTTATAATTTACATGCTTAAATTTTATTTTAATTATTTACTCTAGCTTTCCATTTGTTGTAGTGTAGAACATGGTTTTTTATGATTCTTTGAATACATCTCGCTTTTTAAATTTTCTTTAATTCTTTTAATTTTTCTGAATCATTTCAATTTTATAATTCTGTGTATCCTTTCAAATTCTTTCCAATCTGTTGCATTGTTTTTATGCTTTGAATTCTTTAAATTAAAAAATGATGTATCACTTAACATTGATACTAACAATTTAAAACAAAAAAGAATTCGGTTGAATTCTTTGAATAATATTTAAGATACTTTAAATTCTTCTCAATTGTTTTGAATTGGTTTGAATCCTTTTGAATTCTTTGAACTCTCTTCAAATCCTTTTAGGACTTTTAGATTCTTTTAAATTCTTTGAATTCTTATCAATTATTTTTGCTTCGTTTGAATTCTTTCGGATTTTACGAATTTTTTGGATTCTTGTAAATGGTTTGAATTCTCATGGATTTTTTTTTAATTCGTTAAATATATTTGGATTCTTTAAATTCTTTTCAATCTTTTTGAATATTCGGAATCCTTTAGAATTCTTTTAGTACCTTATAATTCATTGTACCCTTTTGAATTGTTTTCGTGCTTCAATTTTAAAAAACAATTTTCAATTTAAAAATTAAGCCTAACTTAAAATAAAAATAAATAATATAAAATTATACAAAATTTATTGGATTGGCAAGACATTAGAAAAAGTTTGTAAATATCCGACCAATGAAGGCAAGATATGTGCTGGACTTAGTCAATATCCAGCCAATGAAGGCAAGACGTGAGCAAGAGTTAGCCAATATCTAGCCAATGAAGGCAAGATATGTGCAGGACGTAGTCAATATCCAGCCCATAAAGGCAAGACATGAGCAAGAGTTAGTCAGTATCCAGCTAATTAGGACAGGACATGCACAAGAGTGTGTAAATATCCATATCGATGAAGGCAAGACATGTGGATGATGTAGTCAATATCCAGCTAATTAAGGCAAGACATGAGCAAGAGTTTTTAAATATCTGGCGAATGAAGGCAAGACATGTGCATGACTGCGTCAATATCCAGACAACAAAGGTAAGGCATAAGCAAGAGCAAGTCAATATTCAGCCGATGAAGACAAGACATGAGCAAGAGTTAGTCAGTATGTAGTTAATTAGGACAAGAAATGCACAAGAGTTTGTAAATATCCGTATCAATGAAGGCAAGATATGTGCAGAACTTGTTCAACATCTAACCAATGAAGGCAAGACATGCGCAAGAGTTAATCAACATCCAGGTAATTAAGGCCAGATGTGTGCAGGACGTATTCAATTTCCAGCCAATGAAGGAAAGATATGAGCATGCGTTTATGAATTTCCAGCAAATGAAGGCAAGACATGAGCAAAGGTTAGTCAATATCCAGAGAATTAAGGCAAGTCGTCAGCAAGACTTTTTAAATTTAGGGCCAATGTAGGCAAGACATGTGCAGGACGTAGTAAGTATCCATCCAATTAAGGCAAGACCTGAACAAGAGTTTGTAAATATCCGGCCAATAAAGGCAAGACATATGCAGGAGTTAGTCAATATCTAGCTAATAAAGGCAAGACCTGAGCACGAGTTAGTCAATATCCAGCTAATGAAGGCAAGCCATGTGCAGTACTTATTCAATATTCAGCCGATTGAGGCATTACATGAGCAAGAGTTTGTAAATATCGAGTTAATGAAGGCAAGACATGAGCAATAGCTTGTAAATATCCAGCCAAATAAGGTTAGACATGAGGAAGAGTTTTCAAATATTCGGACAATGATGGCAAGGCATGTGCAGGGCGTGGTCAATATCTAGCCAATTAAGGCAAGACATGAGCAAGAGTTTCTAAATATCCAGCGAATGAAGACAAGACATGTGAAGGACTTAGTCAATGTCCAGCCAAGGAAAGCAATACATGAGCAAGAGTTTGTAAATATCTGGCGAATAAAGGCGAGACATGCGATAGAGCTAGCAAGTATCACTCAAATAAGGTTAGACATGAGCAATAGTATGTAAATATCCGCCGAATGAAGGCAAGAAATGTGCAGGTTTTAGTCAATATCCGTTCAATGAAGGAAAGATGTGAGCAAGAGATAGTCAATATCCAGTAAATGAAGGCAATATATGAGCAAGAGTTTGTAAATATCCGGCCAATAAAGGCAGGGCATGAGCAAAAGTTTGTTAATATCCAGCAAATGAAGGCAAGACATAAGCTAGAGTTAGTCAATATACAGTCAATTAAGGCAAGACATGAGCAAGAGTTTGTAAATATCCGGCCAATGAAGGCAAGACATGTGCAGGACTTGTACAATATCTAGCCAATGAAGGCAAGACATGGGCAAGAGTTAGTCAATATCCATTTAACGAAAGGAAGACATGTGCAGGACTTAGTCAATATTCGGCTGATAAAGGCAAGACATGAGCAAGAGTTAGTTCATATCCGGTCAAGGATGCTCCAATGTCGGGGGTGCGGAATTTTTTAAATTTTATTTTCTTAGAGTCGAACAATGTGTCAACAAATAGCAAAAAAACGTTTTCAGTTATCATTTGTAGTTGCTTTGCAGTACATTTCCAAAGATAGGCTCGAAATGCTGGCACGAAACCAGAAGATCTGCTCTAACTTTTGGAATTTTTATCCAAAATTGTTGGCTAACAAACCTGACCTTTAGTTGAGGATTCTGACGGAGTTGGCCAAGGCCAATCCAATCTGTCTATTTTTTATAGTCGAAAAGTTTAGAAAAATGGGTGACGGGGGTGTCAAATTTTGAACAAAACTTCTCTGATGATAATGTAAAAATGGTTAAAATCAAAACAATCTCATGGATTTCTATAGAATTAAATGAATTTAGTGGAACCTAAGTTAAACGAGAAGAATTTAATGGAATGCATACAAATTCAAAGTGATATAAAAAAGGTCAAATAAATTTTAAAAAATTTTTAAATACAAAAAAGGCCATTGAATTCAGAAACTATTAAACGAACATTAAGAATAATTCTGGATTGAGGAAGTTTAGAAGAATTAAAATAATTTTTTTTAATATTCAACAGAATTTTTTAAATCTCTGAAAATTATTGGTAATAATTAGTTTTTTGGAATCTTTTTAAATTCACTAAAATATTCCGAAGTAAATGCTCTTTAAACGATTAAAATTTTTTGAAAGTACCCATTAGTTCATTTATTTAAAGAAAAGTGACTAGTGTTATATTTTCATTTTAAAAAGTGACAAAGGCGTAATTTGAGGAAAATCGCGACTAACAGTGACTGTGTGGTAGCCCTGATTATTTTTACGGTTATTTCTTACAGAAGAATATCTTACCTTTGCTTTTTTTTCTCAATATCACTGACTTTGAAAGCTTCGATATTTTTTTGTATATTTCAAAGGTCTTTTAGAATTTCAAAATATTTCAAAACATTTCAAAAACCTTCTGAGATTTTGAACTTAAAACAGTAAATTTTGGACAAGAATTATAATTCTGTGTTGGAACATTAGATAATTTTTGATCTTAAGAATTACAGTTCAAATTTTGAGCTGGTTATCTTGTGAATAATTATAATTACTTTATCATTAATAATTTGTAATTAATTGTCATTAAACAAAATTACTTTTGTATCCGAAAAGTTAAGTATTTATTCATAGAAAGTTTTTTTTAGATTCGTTAATGATGTTGAAAAAATATGAAGGCCCTTACTAGTATCCAGATGCTAACATTTATGGTCGATGCTTAATACATTTTAATGTTGATAATTTAAGTTAAGAAATTGAAAGTTTCTGACAAAATTGGACTCTTCATCCCAAAGGGACAGATTCTAAATAAAGACCTAATTTTTACCTGAAAAATATGAATTAGTAGCCAATGAGTTGTATTCAGAACGAAATAAAAACACTTTCAATCAAAACTACACAAATTGCCATTAAAAAAGTTAAATTTTAGAATGTAGAAGGTTGTAACCATTTTTTGTTAAATTTTAAAGCAACCAGTTGAGGTTTTAGGCCAAGCAGAGGAGGTTTTTAGCAAAAAATCCAATTTTCAACAAATAAGTTAATTTCTAGCCATAAGAGATGATTTTCTACCAAACAATATTCATGATCAATAGACAAAAAAACATGTTCAACAAACAATAAAATTTTTGACCAAATATAAGAAATTTCAATAACAAAGTTGAGCTTTTAATAACGAATCAACCCATTTTTAAAGATTTCAACAGATTTGTTAAGATTACAAAACATTTCTGATATTTCCGATTTGAAACAGGGAATTTTGGATAAGAATTATAATTCTCTGTTGAATCATCAGATAATTTTAGGTTACAAAAATTATACTTCTGCTTTATCAGGGAATTTTTCAAATAATTATGACTCTGATTTTGAACAGGAATTGCTTCTCCTGTTCGAAATTAAAAATTATAATTTGCACTTTTACAATTTATAATTATAATTTTGCCTCTTCTAAAGTCCAGACTATAACTCTTAATGAATTTCGAAATTCTTAAGTTAAAATTATAATTCTTTATAGGAATTCCCTTTCTTGTGACAATTATATTTCTTTACTAAAATTCGCTATCCTTCTGCCAGAAAAAGAATCATTTATAATGCTGTTCACGTAAACACAGAAATGCATGTCAATGCAGAATTTTATCTACTAATTTCAAATTGATTGTACATTAAATTTATTGGATTATATTTACAAGATTGAATAAAATTATATTGCTGAATTAGGGCTAGAACGTTAAGTTTTCAATTGCTACAATAAATTTTACAGGTAATTTCTAGAAAAATTGTAGTTAATTTGATCACAAACTAAGTAGTATTTCGATGCTTCGCAATAGGAACTTGAAACACACAAAATCATAATTAAAAATAATTTTATTTTCAATATTGCAGACTTTACTCTTTATTACTGCAAGTATAATCTTAGATATATGGTATTTAGAAATAAAAAATAAAACTACTTAATAATCGATATCGCGAATTATCCCAGAGTGAATAAAACACGCCGACTCATAAATACTCGCTCCTTATTTTGCTTATTATATCATAGTATACTAGGATAGATTTAACTCGCTTCTTACTGCTAGCTGTTTTGTGAAATTAAACTACATAATCACTTCCCCAGTCAAATATTAAAATCGACAGACTGTAACATAACTGGGCATGTCTACCCCGGGAATAACTTCCCCAGTGAAATATTAAATTCGTCAGACGGTGGCAAAAATTTGAATGTCTTCCCCGGTCATCACTTTCCTAGTAAAATGTTGAAATCAACAGACTATGGCAAAATGGGCATGTCTTCTCCGGGCATCACTTCCCTATTGAAATATTGAAATGTACCGACTATTACAAAAACGGACATAACTTTCCCGGGCATCACTTTCCCAATCAAATATTGAAATCTACAGACTGCGGCAAACATGGGCAGGTTTTTCCCGAGCAGCACTTTTCCTATTGAAATATTGAAATGTACCGATTATTACAAAAATGGACATAACTTTCCCGGGCACCATTTCCCCAGTGAAATATTTAAATCTAGACACTATGGCCAAATGGGCATGTCTTCTCTGGGAATCACTTCCCTATTAAAATATTGAAATATACCGACTATTACAAAGATGGACGTAACTTTCCTGGGCATCACTTTCCTAATGAAATCTTGAAATCTACAGACTGTGGCAAAAATGGGCATGAATTTCCCAATAATGACTTCCCCCATTGAAATATAAAATTCGAAAGACTGTGGTATAAATGGGCATGTCTTCCGCGGGCATCACTACCCCAGTGAAATATTGAAATCTAGAGACAATGAAAAAAATGGACATAACTCTTCCGGGCATCACTTCCCCTGTGAAATATTGAAATTTAGAGACTAGCAAAAATGGGCATGTCTTCCTTGGGCACCACTTCCCCAATGAAATATTGAAATGTAGAGACTTTGGCAAAAATAGGCATTGCATACCCGGGCACCATTTCCTCAGTGAAATATTTAAATCTAAACAATATGGCAAAAATGGGCATGTCTTCCCAGGGCATCACTACTCCAGTGAAATATTGAAATCTACAGACTGTGGTAAACATAAGCAGGTCTTCCCTGGGCAGTACTTCCCCAGTGAAATATTGAAATATACACACTATAATAAAAATGGGCATGCCTTCCCCGGATATCACTTATCACGTGAAATATATAAATCTAGATACTATGGCGAAAATAGGCATGCTTTCCTCGGGAATCACTTCCCAGTAAAGTATTGAAATGAAAAGACTTTTTCAAAAATGGGAATGTCTTCCGCGGGCATCACTTCGCCAGTGAAATATTGAAATATACAGACTATAGTGGCAATGGGCATGTCTTCCCTAAGCAACACTGCTTCAATAAAATATTTAAATCCAGAAAATGTTCCAAAAATAGGCATGACTTCCCCGGGCACAAATTCCCCAGTGAAATATTTAAATCTAGACACTATGTCAAAAATGGGCATGTCTTCCCCGTGCATCACTTTCCCAGTGAAATATTGAAAGGTACAGGCTATAAAAAAAATAAGCATATCTATCTGCGCGTCACGTCCACCGTCAAATACATAAATCTATATACTATGGCAAAAATAGGAATGTCTTCATCGGACATCACTTTCCCAGTAAAATATTGGAATCTAGAGACTTTGGGAAAAATAGACATGACTTCTCCGTGCACCACTTCCCCAGTGAAATATTTAAATGTAGACACTATAGAAAATATGGGCATGTCTTCCCTAGGCATCACTACCCCAGTAAAATATTAAAAACTAGAGACAATGGCAAAAATGGATATGAGTTTCCCGGGCATCCCTTCTCCAGTAAAATATTGAAATATAGAGACTATGCCAGAAATGGACTTGAATTCTCCGGGAATCACTTCCCTAGTAAAATATTTTAATCAAGAAACTATGGCAAAAATGGGCATGTGTGCACCCGGCATCACTTCTATAGTGAAATATGAAAATGTACAGACTATAACAAACATGGGCCTGTCTTCCCCGGATATCACTTCCCCCGCGAAGTATTTAAATGTTGACAGTATGGAGAATGTAGGCATGTATTCTTCGGGCATCACATCCCCAGTAAAATATTGAAATCTAGGTACTTTAGAAAACTTAGGCCTGTCTTCCCCGGGCACCACTTCCCCAAGGAAATACATAAATATAGATACTATCGCGAAAATAGCCATGTCTTTCTCGGGAATCACTTCGCCAGTTATTCAGAATATATGCCAATTCAGAATGAAATTCGAAACCAATAAGAAATATGAATGTGTCTGTTCTTATTTGCTTGAACCAGTGTGTATGTGAGCTCACCGGCTCGTCTCTTAATAAAAGTCAGTGCGCAAGAAATTGTGAACCGTGACGGATCGTTCGCTAATTCTTATTGTGTGATTTGATGATCTCAAATTAATCAAAAACTAGTGCTTACTGATTAAGTGCAATTAACTGCAATGTGAGAAGAAACAAAAGGTCTTAGTCTTCTGAACTTAACTTCTATTAATAGATTAATTTTTGTTTTTGAAATAATGAGTTTTTATTGACTTTTTACTGCATCCGGCGAACTCTTTCTGTTCAAATAAATAATTAAAAAACATTCTACCATTTTCTAAACATGGTCCTTCGAGCCGGATAGTCCTGAAAAAACTTTATGAACAAGATAAGAAAATGAAAAATAAATGAGTCTCTGCGGTTGGACCTTTGCATTTGATTTTCAATCAACGAAAACTCAAATATCCTGTGACAATTAAGCGTGAAAAGCACGTACGTGCAAATATTATCAATGTGTGGACTTTACGTCATCGAAAAAAGTCTAATTACAACCGGGCGAAATTCCTTCGCTATAATGAAGATAATGCTGTCCGTCACCATGTTCTCGAGTGCTCATTTCCTCTCATAGGGTCTTCGCAGGATCGATCAGCCAGACTGTTTCTTCCATCCAAAAGAAGAAATTATGAGTTCACCAGCTGAAGATTGTCAACAGCTTGAAGCTGTCATTCTCTTACTTACGTAAGGTGTCATGTGTTATGATAATCCTGTTTATATTGTAGCTTTCTACATTGGTAAGATAATTTTGAATTATTTGTAATTTTAAAGTTATTCTGTAGGTGAACTATTTTTATGATTTTGCCACAATTTCTACGAAGATTCATGAACACTAGTATTTGAATTTAAATTATGAATTTTTCTCGCACATTCGATTTTATTTCTAAAATAGAGATTTAACAATTTGTGAATTATACTGCGGCTCGTCAAATTATTATTAGTCATTTTTCTTGAATGATACTTCTTTAAATAATTGCAAAAAATGGAGCCTTTACTCTCACAGTTAACAGAAGTCTGTCAAGCGATATTACGAATTAAAACAAATTTAAAAAAACTAGGGAAGCCTAACATAACGTTAGCCATAGTTAAATCGGGAATTGAAATCCTGGATCAAAGATGGAAAAAATGTGAAAATTTACTTTTACAAATTAAAGCAACAACGACCAGGGCGGAACGCGAAAGGAACGATTATTTCACTAAACATAAATTTTTGCAAATTGAAGATGCCTATTTAAATGCTCATGATTTTTTAATGAATCAATTAGATTCGATCACTTCCGTGCCTAATACGCCTGATAGTATGAATCAATCACAGCTTGTTCAACATGAAACTATTTGAAATGCTCTTTGAAAGGTGAAGCTGAACAACTGTTAAAACACGTCATAATTACTGAGGCTAATTTTATTTCTACTTGGGAGTCGCTAAAAGCCAGGTATGGTAATAAGAGAGCTCTTATCACAGCTCATTTACATGAATTTATTAGTCTCCCGAATGTATCTAATAATGTTCTAGAGCATCTAAAAAAATTACGCGACACTACAAATGAGTCTCTGGCGGCTCTCAAAAATTTTCACCGTCCAATTGATTCTTGGAGTGATTTGTTGGTATTTTTAACGACTAAGAAATTGGATATGCAATCCGGACTTCGGAGTTATAATTTATCTTTCAATTCCAAATGTCTCATATGTAAGGAAAATCATCCACAGTTTAAATTTGGTCAATTTAGAGCATTGCCAGTTGAAAGTCGTAAAGAAGTAGTTACTCGTCACCACGGTTGTTATAATTGTTTTACACCGGGTCATAGGCCCTTTAATTGTACAAGAAAACTAAAGTGTAGTAAATGTGATAGGAAACATAACACCTTGTTACACGTAGATAACTTAGAATCTATCACAACGCCATCAATTGATACTACGTCTTTGCATTCTCAATTGGCAGTTCCAGATTCTTTAGCTCCACCACATAATGACACTGGTGCTGTAGCTCAGGTGGCGGGAGCAAATTATGTCTCATTAAATAATAAATCCGACAATGATCTTTTATTCCATTTCTTAAATAATCATCCAAATATAGGCAGTTCAGTCTTACTAGCGGCAGCCATAATTACTCTACAAGCGGATAATGGGAAAGCTCATAAATTTAGAGTTTTATTGAATCAAGGTTCGGAATGTTGTTTTATCTCAGAAAGGGTGATGAAAGTTTTGAATCCTAGTTTCCAAATGGTTAAAGCTGAAGTTCACGTTGTTGGTGAAGTCAATATTGGCTATTCAAGAAAATTAGCTCGATTAAATTTACTTCCTACTGAAAAACACTGTCCTAAATTCCTGATTCAAGCCTTAGTATTGCTTCATCTTACGTCTTAAACGTCGCCTGAAAGACCTACTCGGAAAAGTGATACTAATTTGCCTGGATTGAGGTTAGCTGATCCTAACCCCTTTAGTTTCCAACAAATAGATTTGATTTTGGGCGCGAATAAGTATGGTTCGTGTTTACTACCTGGCTCACAACAGGGTGTTTTGGGCACTCTCACAGCTCACTCTACTGTCTTCGGCTGAATGTTGTCGGGTCCCGTTATGGCAAATAAAATAGAGACAAGCATCCCACTTACGGTAAATCAGAGTATAATTTCTGAAATCTTGCATGAAGACTTAACTAAGTTTTGGGAATTAGAAGCACTTACAAGAACTTAGAAGAAACTTTGTGAAGAATACTTCGTCATGAATCACCAAGGCACTAATGATGGACGATATTTAATACGGTTACCATTTAAAAATGAGCCACTAATAAAAATCGGTGTCTCCATTTCGCGAACCAAAATTGTATTGAGCAAGGTTCTTCGACGATTATCTGAAAATTCACAATTGTTGAAAGAGTATTCAGATTTCTTATCTGAATATGAAAAGTTAGGGCATATGGAACTTGTAAATGAGGAAGAGCTAGATGATTCCTCTCAGATTGTCTATTTACCTCACCACCCGGTTTTGAGAGAATGTAGTTCAACCACAAAGCTAAGAATTGTATTTAATGCATCAAGCTTAACCTCTAATAATATGTCTTTAAATTCATGCTTACACATTGGTCCAAAGATTCTTAATGATTTAGTCTGAATTATCTTGAATTGGAGATTGCCTCGGTTTGTTTACATGGCTGATATTAAGAAAATGCTTAGGCAGATTTTGGTAGATCCTCGTGATTGCAATTACCAAAGAATTTTATGGTGCTCTCCTAGTAAAAAAGTAGTGGCTTATCGACTTTTGACCGTCGCTTATGGCACTGCATGTGCTACTTACTTGGCTAATAAAGTAATTAAACAATTAGGCCGGCGGCTTTCACTTGCCTAAATGGGCATCTAATGATCCAGAATTATTGGAAGGTTGTCCTTCTGGCAAACATGAAAGGGCTATAGAGTTTCCATTAGTTGAAGGTGCTCAGCTTGAGGTTTTATGCTTATTTTGGGATCCTGAATCTGATTCGTTTCTTTTCAGGATGACTTTATCTACGGTCGACATTCCAACTAAGAGGATTGTTCTTTCTTTAATAGCTAAGCTATATGATCCAGTGGGTCGGTTAACGCCAGTAATTGTGTTGGCTAAATTACTGATGCAAGAGCTTTGGCTACGAAAGCTCGATTGGGATGAGGGGTTGCCTGAAGATCTTCGGATTCAGTGGTTTGATCATCACAATTATTTGGACAAACTAGAATCTCTGAAAGTTCTTAGGTGGATAGGTCTACTGCAATCAAATTTAAAATTTTAGATTCATGGATTTTCTGATGCTTCTTCTAAGGCATATTCTGCAACCGTTTATCTTAGAATTCCTAATCAAGATCTAAATAATGCTCAAGTCTGCTTATTAATGGCTAAATCTAAAGTGGCCCCTCTTAAATACGTGTCAATTCCACGTTTAGAATTATGTGGAGCAGCCTTACTGGCTAAGACACTGAAATTTCTTATGGATACCATGTCGTTTGGAAATGTCCCCGCTCTTTGCTACACTGATTCGGTGACTGTTTTAGCTTGGCTCGGAAAGCATCCCTCAAATTGGCCAGTTTTTGTCGCCAATAGCGTTTCCTTGATTCACGAGCTTGACCCTCGTCCAAAATGGCGATATATTTCTACCAAGGACAATCCAGCCGAGTGCGCTACTCCGATACTCTCGCCTGGAAAAATCTTAAGGCACCCATTATGTTGGCAAGGCCCACTGTGGTTAAAATTGCACTCCACAAAATGGTTTTTGACTCCTTCGCTTAATACGCTTGAAATTCAACAAGCTGGAAACTTTTGGATAAAATTGATTCAACCCAGTTCCTTTTCGCTTGAACGTAAGGCTTTAAGCCAAAATGAGCCAATTGCAAAAAAGTCGCCTGTAAAAAACTTGAATCCATTTTTGGATTCTACCGGTCTGTTACGATTAGGTGGGAGACTACGGTATGCTCCTATCAGTTATGATGAGTAGCATCCTATCATTTTACCGCGGCATCACCTAAGTGAACTTATAGCTGTGCATGCTCACATTAGATCTTTACATGGTGGTCTACAATTGACCTTGCGTACGCTCAGACAGCGTATTTAGATCGTCCAGGAGTGCTCTCTGGTTAAAGGCCTAATTAAGGATTGCCTGGAGTGCATGCGAGAAAGAGCGACTCTTTCCCAGCAACTAATGGGAAATTTACCTGGTTTCAGAGTAACTCCTAATCGCCCTCACACACATACTGGGTAGATTATGCAGGCCCCTTTAATGTACGTTTCGCTCCTGGACGTGATAACAAAAGTCACAAGACTTACGTGGAACTATTTGTTTGTTGCTGCACACGTTCTGTACATTTGGAACTCCTCGTGTCCGCCTATTCGTCTGCCGCCTTTCTTGCCGCCTTCCAGCGATTTTCTTCTAGGCGAAGAAGACCTGCCTACTTATATAGTGACAATGGCACGACGTTCCACGGGCCTGATAAAGAATTATGAAATTTCATTTTGAAACTTAGACTCGATACAAATTTGCATGAAGAATTCGTTACAGAAGATACACACTCTTACTTGCAAAGAGTTTACTACTCTCCTAACACGCATTTAAACGTGCCTAAATACCCGTCCTATTGCTCCACTGCCCAACGATCCTGAAGACTTTGCTTATTTAACACCTGGACATTTTTTAATTGGGGCACCTTTGACTAGTATTCCTGAACCATCCGTAGAATTCATTATGGAGAATCGATTGACACGCTGGGAACTAGTACAGAAAATTTCGGAAATTTACTGGAGAAGATGGGGCATTGATTACATCCAGTCTTTGCAAAAATGCTACAAGTGGTTCAATAAAATACTAAATCTTATGATTGGTGATATTGTTCTTATCAAGCATGATTCGCTACCGCCATCCCGATGGTGACTAGGCCGAATTATTAAATTTTACAAGGGAAAGGACAATTTAGTGCGTTCAGTTCGAGTAAAAACTGCCAGTTCTGAATATGATCGACCGATTACTCAAATCTGCCTCTTACCTGTAAGATCGAAAGAAAAGGGGGAGATCTAAAGTTTAGTATTAAGCTATACTTAAGGATCACCTGTAAAATAAGAATTTTTTTACTTGTGAATATATTTCATCATTAATGTACTGATAGATCATGGCGGACGGCTTAGACCTATAGTGAATTCTTTTTGTGCTTATTACTTCTATAGTTTATTTTATTTTTCAATTTTCATTATTTTTTTTTGTTCATTCGGTGGGCGGCACTTCAGCTACCAATTTTGAACAACTTTATTATATGTTTATTATGTTTCGCGATGCATCCGCACACGAGGCGGGCGGTATGTTCAGAACATATGCCAACTGAGAATGAAATTAAAAACCCATAAGAAATATGAATGTGTCTGTTCTTATTTGCTCGTCTCTTAATAAAAATCAGTGTGCGAGAAATTGTGAACCGCGAGGGATCGATCGCTAATTCTTATTGTGTAATTTGATGATCTCAAATCACTCAAAAACTAGTGCTTACTGATTAAGTGCAATTAAGTGCAATGTGAGAAGGAACAAAAAGGTCTTAGTCTGCTGAACTTAACTTTAATCAATAAATTAATAGTTGTTTTTGAAATTATGAGTTTTCATTGACTTTTTGCTGCATCCGGCGAACTCTATCTGTTTAAATAAATAATTTAAAAAGATTCTACAAGTTTCTAAACAGCAGTGAAATATTGAAATCTAGAGACTTTAACAAAAATTGGCATGACTTCCCCGGACACCATATCCCCAATGAAATATTTAATTCTAGACACTATAGCAAAAATCGACACGTCCTCCCCGGGCATCACTAACCCAGTGAAATATTGAAATGCAGAGACAATGGCAAAAATGGACATGAGTTTTCCGGCCCATTTTTGACGGGATTGTTGGTATAGTTTAGATCAGGGAAACGCATACGGTCGCTATTGAAGGCGGACAATAGCAGACCAAACCAGAGACCGCCAGAATTACTTGACACAGTCACAAATGACTCGGACGAAACAAGATTCAACCTTATGATAGATTTGGAAAATCATAAATTTGAAGTGTTATTTGACACTGGTGCAACTCACTCTTATATAGGTGAAAAATTTATAAATACAGTCAAAGAATTGGAATACGAATTTAAAAACCAATAAATGACACATTAATGGTAGCTAATAATCAAAAATTAAAAATTACAGGACAAGTTTTAATCCCTATCAAAGTAGGTCATACGGAACAATATTTATTATTCAGACTGGTACCAAATTTAAGATGGATAGCAATAACTGCAACCGTTATAATTGAAATATTAGGTTTAAAAATGGATTATGAAAAAAATATTTGGTGGTTACCATAATTACCAAATATTAAATATGCGATTGAATCCAAATTAATTAAAATGCAGGAGCCAATCATTAAAGAAGAGAAAGTAAATGCGAAAGAGAATCAGAATAGAGAAAATGATAAGAGTCAGTTAAAATTCGGATCCAAGATTAGCTTGCGAAACGACATGCGAGAGAAAGAGACAGATTTGATACCATGCGAAATCGCTTCTCCCGCTTAGCCACATACCTTACCCCAAGCCCTTTTTGCTGGTGATGCACTAGACTCGATCCCGCCAGCAACCTAGCCGGCACAGAGTCTACGGGAGCATGGTATCCTACACCTTAGACCCCAAATGGCGAGCGACGCAACACTGACACGTACCAGCGTAAGCGTACAGAGATTAGATAAGCGGGCTAATCAAAATATAGAAAGAGAAACGAAAACAAATAAAGATAGATGCAAAATAAACACGAAATTAAAGGCGAAAAATAAAGATAGGAATTTAGATACAAAATTTAAAGGGTCTTTGGAATGCAATACAGAGAAAAATGATTCTAAATTAAAGACGGTGTTAAGTAGCAAGAAAGAAAAAATTATTCAATAATAGAACAATTATTCGCAATTAGAAAAAGTAATCAGTATACTTTTAGAAATATTATGGTAATAAATAATAATATTACGCGCGTGAAAATAGAAAAGAAGAAAAGTTTAGAATTTTTTGAGGAAATTTCTGATGGCATAGTAGAGTTAAATGAAGTACAACAAGTGCAATTAGAAAATCTGATTAAAAGAAAAGTAATAGATCAGGGAAGAGATTTAAAACCGACCCATTTATCTAGCCATAAAATAGATATGCAAGGTCACAAACCCATTAAGCAAAGATACTATTACGTATCACCGAAAATAAGAGAGATTATGTACGAGAAAGTAGATAGAATTTTAGAAGAAAAATTAATAGAACCATTGAATAGCGATTGGTCAAATTCGATTGTAATAATAAAAAAACCGAATGGAAAATATAGATTATGTTTGGATTTTAGAAAAGTGAATAAAATCACTAAAAAGATTTATATCCAATTCCGATAATGTCTGAAATATTAGGCACACTGAGATCAGCAAGATACATGTCAAAAACAGATCTTCGTTCAGCATATCATCAGATACCGTTAGACGAGGAATCTAAACCGATAATATCTTTTATTGTTTCGGGCAAAGGAATGTATCAGTTTAAGAGGATGCCATTTGGATTAACAAATGCTTCCGCTACATTCCAGCGCCTGATTGACAGAATAATAACACCAGAATTAAAGCCGCATGTATTCTGTTCAATAGGTTTGGATAAATACGAATTTGGATGTTCGGAAATAAAATATGTGGGTTTCAAAGTGAATGAAAAGGGATTACAAGTTGATGAAGAACAAATCGAACCAGTTTTAAATTTTCCAAGGCCAAAAACAATTAAACAACTTCAAAGACTTATAGGAATGGCTTCATGGTGTAGGAAATTTATCCCTATATTTGCAGAAATTATGGAACCATTATAGAAGTTATTAAAAAAGGAAGTAAAATGGGAATGGTCTGACAAACAGGAACAGGCTTTCACGACAATAAGGCACTTACTAACGACAGCACCAATTTTAGCCTGCCCTGATTTTGAAAGCCCATTCCAACTTGAAACTGATGCTAGTGACATAGGATTAGGAGCTGTTTTAACACAAATAATAAACAGCGAAAATTACCTAATAACGTTTGCGAGTAGAGTTCTGAATGAAGCTAGACGTAAATATTCAGCTTCAGAAAAAGAACGTTTAGCCGTAATCTGGGCGATTAGAAAGTTTAGGCCATATTTAGAGGGTTATTATTTTAATGTTATCACAGATCATATTGCATTAAAATGGTTACATACCTTAAAACATCTAACAGGTCAATTAGCAAGATGGGAGTCAGAATTGTTAGAATACGATTATGAAATTGTATATAGAAAAGGAAGTTTAAATCAGGTACCAGATGCTTTATCAAGGTTAAATAAAAATCACATAAAAGTCTCAAGTATTTTAGTCAGCGCAACAGAATCGAAGGAAAAAGATATTAAACAAAATGATATTAAACAAGCAGGTCACTTCGGTTTGAAAAAAACATATGCAAAAATTAACGAAAATTATTTTTGGCCAGGAATGTAATCTGAGACTCTTTAATATGTGAAAAAATTGGATATTTGTCAAAAAATAAAACCGAAAGTAAATAATAAGATAGGTTTGGTGGGAATGCGAATAATCGAAGAACTATGGACAGTAGTAGCATCTGATACGATGGGTCCACTGCCAATGACAAAATCGAAAAATCAATACATTTTAGTTTTTGTTGATATGTTTGTAAAATGGGTAGAAATAATTTCAGTGGAAAATAAATTATTGTCAACTGTTGAAAAAGAATTTCATAAGCGTGTAATTTCTAAATGGGAAACACCTAGAATTTTGTTTACAGATAATGAAAATGATTTGTAAATAAGTCAATAATTAATTTGACTTAAACTTTTGGTATTAGACACACGAAAACTCCTAAATATCATGCACAATCAAATTCAACAGAAAGATGTAATAGGTCAATTAAAACAAAAATTAAAGCGTATTTAGAAAAAGACCATAAAACATGGGATGAAAATTTAGATGATCTGCAATTTACGTTAAATACTAGTAAACATTCGTCTACAGGTTTGACACCAACTTTTTTAAATTCAGGTAGAGAATTTCAACCCATACAAGCTTTGAATAAAGATTTAGACGGAAAAAACGAAATTGAATTTCACGAGTCAGAAAAATGGGCAGATAGAATGAAAACATTAAAAATAATTAGAGAAGAGGTAATTAAAAATTTAGATATCACAAATGATACGCAATATAGGTATTATAATTTATTAGTAAAGAGTAGATTTTGATTAAAATTTTTCTTTGGAATGACATACACGTGAATTATTTGATATTTTAACAATATTGACATTGACAAAAAATGACACTAACACATACACCAAAATAGACCGAAAAACAGAAAAATATTTGTTTTCAGAAAAATGGACCCAAGAAGGATCTTAGATTGCAAGCATTGTTTTATGGAATTAGTTTTAGAGGAACTATTGACTCGTTTATGTAAGAAATGGACAGAGTTAAGGCAACCGCCAGCGAATGAAAATAAGGAAGAAGAGATAGCGAGAAGACAAGAATATGATAGAAGGAAGAAGGCAGAAACTGATATTAACATGCATAGGGAGTTAAGAATGATAAGGGCAGAAGAAATGAAAAAACAAGTGTGGTTAGAGCAACAGCAGAAGCAAAGATAAAACTCGAGGAATCTATAGCAAGGAAGTCAAGAAAGCTTCAGATTAAAAAAGATATTGAGAAGTTTTTAGCACACTAATAACTCATTACTATTGACATTACAAAATAAAATAAAATAATCCATTTTACTTATTATCATACACAACAGAACAATTCATTCAATAGTCTCTCAAACACAACACAGATGATATTTTTACCCTTTACAAACATCACAGAGATAGATAAGTTTTGGGATTTAAGTTAATAATTTGATTGAATTGCGATAAAGAAATAGTTTTTACAATAATGCAATTTTTTCTAATAAAAATAAATACGGCTATAAAAGGCCAAGATTGATTTTTAATTACAAATGAAAGTAAAATTTAGGTATAAGTTAATTTTCAGGAAAGAAGAGTCACGGAAAAGCAGAATCTTAAAAGGATACTCAACGGAATGGATAACACAGATAATTAAAAAATATATATTAGGATAAGAAATTTAAAAAATATATATTTCAAATAAAAACTCTAGATTTTACATGTTTTAGGTATAAAATAAGAAAAAGATATGTAGAAAAGAATACAAGTTTCGGTTTTTGCTTTCATTTTTGTTTAAAGAGTAGGATGTGTTAAATTATGTTTCAGCTTATAAGAAGATGATGGAAGAAATAAAGATGTGGCACTGCAGGCATTGCGAGAGGATGGTTCCAGTACAACTTTACATTGTTCACGATACGTACAGTGAACAGATGTCGAGCTGGACGAGAAACCACCACAATGTTCCTGACTCGACAAGGACCAAATACATAAAAGGAGGCTAGGCAGAGGCAAATCAAGAGTACAGGGAAATTATAAAAATTGCTCTAAGGGAGGAGGAATAGACAGAACTTAAACACAGGCGAACTACACAAAAAATACAAGACAAAAAAAACAATGAAGAAGATGACGAATATATTCAGCTGGAACTAACTAAGGAAGATTTTTACCTGACACTCATCGAGGAAATCGAGAAGACCGAAAAATTATTGAAAGAATAAAGGTCGCCCCAAACAGAGGGTTACGTTAAATATTTTGCGGTGATTTTAAAGTACACGACTTACTCAAGGCAGTTCGTATTTCGTGGCTTGAGTTGGCAGTGTGACTGCTTAAACGGTAGAGATTAAATCTTCAAAGGTTCGTTGCTGGGTTTCCAGAACCCTTGGCACGCGATACGTATATTAAACTTGAGCGACGTTGTCAGTACGACTGATTGAAACTAAAAGACAACTCACAGGGACATTTCTGGTGTTTATATAGAAAAGGCTTCTTTAAAGAGTCACGTACATTTACAAATCTTTTACAAATCACGTACTGTGACAAATCTATCACATGTCACGTACTGTAAAAATGTAAATTTTAATTATTTCATTTCAATTGGGTTTCAGGTTACTCGAGTTAAGAATATTTATGTCTTGTCTGCCGAGACATCCGGTGATAGGTTGTTTGTTTTCTATTTCAGCGAGACGTTATATGTTATGCGCGACTCTCCTTATTAAGTTTCAAACAATTTGTGCGAGCAACTCATGCTATCGTCAGCAATCGTGCTCAGCAATCGCGACTCTTCGCTCTCGGCCTTTCATAATTATGGATTCTATATACTACTTATCGGTACTCACACATTTAGTCAGACGCTCTTGACTATTACGTCGTCTGACTACTTGCATGCTCTTTCACTTGCTGTACCTTTGCAGGTGGCTGATGGTTGAACATACATCGTTAATCTATTAATTTAAGTTAATCTTACGTGTGTACTCGTAATCTATATATTTGAATTCTTCTTTCAATTGATTGATGTGTAATTAATTAAGATTATGAATACATCCGTATGATAATAGTTATAATTGTAATTATTTTATAGTGGCTGAATCTGCAATTACATCCTCTCATTGAATGTGCGTATGTTAAGTTATCGGTATTCTCCTGAGTTCTTCTCCCTGCATAGTAACACTTTATGTATCATGCGATTTCTATCCTACCGGTCGTAGCACAGTTACCATAGTTAGGTTCGAACTCGGAGGAGACCGTTAATGAGTGTAAGTTACCATGATAGTTTGCTTTCACTTTAAGAATGATTTATTAACGCAGTTAATGAAAACGAATTGCTTATAGCAAAGAAAATTTTTAAAATTTGAGGATGTAACAACTACACCAGTAAAATACTTAAATCTAGACACTATAGCAAAAATGGGCATGCCTTCCCCGGGCATCACTTCCCTAGTGAAATGTTGAAATCTACAATTCTAGCAAAAATAAGCATGCCTTCCCCGGGCATCATTTCGCTAGTAATATGTTGAAATCGACAGACTGTGGCACAAATAAACATTTTCTCCCCGGGCATCAATTCCCCAATAAAATATTAAAATCGATTGACTGTGGCAAAAATGGGCATGTCTTCCTCGGGCATCAGTTCCCCAGTGAAATATTAAAATCGACAGGCGATTGCAAAAATCGGCGTTTCTTCCCAGGGAATCACTTTCCCAGTAAAATATTAAAAATGACAAGCTGTAGCAAAGATGTCACTCTTGACCGGTCATCCCTTCCCCAGTGAAATATTGAAATCGGCCAACTGTTGTGGCTAAAATAGGCATGTCTTCTACGGGCATCAATTCCCTAGTGAAATGTTTAAATCGACAGACAGTGTCAAAAATGAGCATGTCTTCCGCGGATGTCACTATCCCAGTGAAATATTGAAATGTACGGACTATACAAAAAATTGGGAATATCATCCACGGGTATCAGTTCCCCCGTGAAATATATAAATCTTGATCCTATAGCGAAAATAGGCATGTCTTCCTCGGGCATCACTTCCCCAGTAAAATATTGAAATGTAGAGAATTTGGCAAAAATGGGCATGACTTCCCCGGGCTCCACTTCTCCAGTAAAATATTTAAATGTAGACAATATTTTCAAAATGGGCATGTATTTCCCGGGCATCACTACCCCAGTGAAATATATTAATCTAGATCCTATGGCGAAAATAGGCATGTTTTCCTCGGGCATCACTCTTCGAGTAAAGTATTGAAATGCAGAGAATTTGGCAAAAATGGGCATGACTTCCCCGGGCTCCACTTCCCTAGTGCAATATTGATATGTAAAGACTGTGACGAAAACAGGCATGTCTTCCCCGATAATCACTTTCCCCGGGCAAATTTGAAATGTACCGACTATTACAAAAATGGACATGACATTCCCGGCCACCGTTTCCACAGTGAAATATTGAAATCTACAGACTATAGATTAAATGGGCATGCGTTTTGCGGGCATCACTACACCAGGAAAATGCTTAAATCTAGACACTATGGCAAAAATTGGTATGTCTTCCCCGGGCATCACTTTCCCAGTGAAATATTGAAATCAACAGACAGTGGTAAAAATGGTATTTCACCCCCGGGCATCGATTCGCCAGTGAAATATTGAAACGCACAGACGGTGGCAAAAATGGGTATGTCTTCCCCAGGCATAACTTCCCCAGTCAAATATTTAAATCGATAGATGGAGGCCAAAATTGGCACGTCTTCTGCGGGCATCACTTGCCCAACGAAATATTGAAATCAAGAGACCGTGGCTAAAATGGATCTGTCTTCCTGGGCATTACATCCCCAGTGAAATATTGAAATCGAAAAAAGATTGAAAACGTCGGCGTATGTTAAGAGGTAATCACTTCCCCAGTAAAATATTGAAATCAACAGGCTGTAACAAAGATGGCATGTCTTCAACGGGCAACACTTCCCCAGTAAAAAATTAGAATCTAGACTCAATGTCAAAAATGAGCATTTTTTCCACGGCATCATTTCCCCAGTTAAATATTTACATGTGGAGATTATTGCAAAAATGGGGATGTCTTCCCCTGGCATCACTGCTCCAGTGCAACATTGGAATCTAGAGACTATAGCAACATTAGGCATGTCTTCCCCGGCCATCACTACCCCAATAAAATATTGAAATCTAGAGACTTTGGAAAAAATAGGCATGACTTCCACGAGCACAAATTCCCCAGTGAAATATTTAAATCTAGAAACTATCGAAAATGGGCATGCTTTCCTAAGCATCACTTCACCAGTAAAATGTTAAAACGTGCAAACTATACAAAGTATGGGCATATGTTCCCGGGGTATCGGTTCCTTCGTGAAATATATAAACCAGGTTCCTATAGCGAAAATAGGCATGTCTTCCTCGAGAATCCGCAGGCATCACTTCCCCAGTGAAATATTGAAATGGACAAATTGTGTCCATAATGGGCATGTCTTCCACGGACATCAGTTCCCTAGTGAAATGTTGAAATCCACAGACTGTGCAAAAATTAGCATGTCTTCCCAAATCATTACTACTCCAGTGAAATGTGGAAATCAACAGACTGTGAAAAAAATGGGCATGACTTTCCCGGGCACATATTCCCAACTGAATTATTAATATCTAGACACTATGGCAAAAAAGGGCATGTCTTCCCGGGGCATCACTTCCACAATGCAGTATTGAGAAGTAGAGAATATGGCGAAAATGCTTTATCTTCCTGGAGCATCACTTCCCCAGTGAAATATTGAAATCTACAGACTGTGGGAAAAATGAGTATTACTTCTCCGGTCATCACTTCCCCAGTAAAATGTTCAAATATAGAGACAATGGAAAAAATGTGCATGTCTTCCCCGGGAATCACTTTCCCATTGAAGTATTGAAATCTAGAGACTATGGCAAAAATTGGCATGTCTTCCCCGGGCATCACTTCCCCAGTGAAATATTGACATTGAAAGTCTGTAGACAAAATAAGCATTACCTACCCGGGCATCCATTTCCCAGTGAAATATTAAGAACGACAGCATGTGGCAAAAATGGGCATGACTTTCCTAGGCATGACATTTCCATTAAAATATTGAAATCGACAGACTGTGGCACAAATAAGCATTTCCTCTCCGGATTCACTCCCACAGTGAAAGATTGAAATCGAGAGACGATCGAAAAAATGGGCATGTATTCCCCGGGCATCACCCCCCGAGTGAAATATTGAAATCGACCGGCGGTAGCAAAAATGGGCATTTGTTTATATAGACAGACTGTGGGAAAAATGGGCATGTCTTTCCCGTGCATCATATCCCCAGTGAAATATTGAAATCTATAGACTATGGCGAAAATGGGCTTGTGTTCCACGGGTATCACTTCCGCAGTGAAATATTGAATTCTGTAGACTATGGGAAAAATAGGCATATCTACTCCGGGCAGCACTTCCTCAGTAAAATACTGATATCGACAGACTGTGTCAAAAATAAGCATGTCTTCAACGGGCATAATTTCCTAGTGAAATGTTAAAATCAATAGACTGTAGCAAAAATGGGTATGTCTTCCCCGGGCATCACTTCCCCAGTCAAATATTGAAATCTGGAGATTGTAGAAAAAATTTGCATGTCTTCTTTGGGATCACTTCCCCAGTGAAATATTGAGTTGTAGAGACAATGATAGAAATTGGGATGTCTACCTAGCGCATCACTTCACCAGCGAAATTTCGAAATATACAGCTTATAACAAAAATAGGCATGTCTTCCCCGGGTATCACTTCCCACTTGAAATATTTAAATCTAGAGGCTATAGCAAAAATCGGCAAGTTTTCCCGGGCACCACTTCCCCAGTAAAATATTTAATCTAGACAATATGGCAAAAATAGGAATGTAATACCCGGGCTCACTACCCCAGTAAAATATTGAATTCTAGAGAATATTGAAAAAATGGACATGACTATTCCGGACATAACTTCCTGAGTGAAATATTGAAATGTAGACGTTATAGCGAAAATGGACATGTCTTCCCCGGGCACTACGTCCCCAGTGAAATATTAAAATTTAGAGATTACAGCTAAAATGGGCATGTCTTTCCTGCGTCTCACTACTCCCGTGAAATATTGAAATCTAGAGACTATGGAAAAAATGAGCCTGAATTTCCGGACATCACTTTCCCAGTAAAATATTGATATCGACAGACTGTGGCAAAAACAGACATATCTACCCCGGGTATCACTTCCCACGTGAATTTTTAAAACCTAGAGACTATCGCGAAAATAGGCACGTCTTCTTTGGGCTCCACTTCCTCAGTGGAATATTTAAATCTAGACACTATGGAAAAAATGGGCATGGCTTTCCTTGGCATCACTTCGCCATTGAAATATTGACATCCACAGACTGTGGCGAAAATGGGCATGTCTTCCCCAGGGCATCACTTACCTAGTGTAATGTTATAATTTACAGATTATAGCAAAAATCGACAGGTCTTCCTCAGGCATCACTGTTCCAGTGAAATATTGAAATCTAAAGACTATAGCAGAAATAGGCATGCCTTTTCTGGTATCACTACCCCAGTGAAATAATGAAATGTGGAGACTATTAAAAAATGGGAATATCTTCCCCCGGTATCACTTCCCCAGTAAAATGTTGAATTCCGGAGATTAGAGCAAAAATGGGCATGTCTTCCCCGGGCATCACTTTCCCAGTGAAATATTTAAATCGACAGAGTGTGGGAAAAAGGTGTATTTCTTCCGCGGTAGTCGCTTCCCCAGTAAAATGTTGAAATCTAACGACTATGGCAAAAATGGGCATGACTTCCGGGAGCACCGATTCCCCAGAAAAAAATTGTAATCTAGAAACTATGTCAAAAATGGGCATGTCTTCCCCGGACGTCACTTCCCCAGAGAAATACTGAAATCTAGAGAATATAGAAAAAATGGGCATTTCTCACTCGTTAACCACTTCCCCAGTGAAATATTTAAATCTAGAGACTAATTCGAAATTGATGGTACAGTAAAATCTCCCCCCCCCCCCGTTTCTGGTCAACATTTGTTTGAACCATTTCTTCGTAGATAAAGTATTTTAAAAGATATTTGGAATTTTGCTAGAATCTGTCGATTATAACATGACACTAGGTAAATAATGCCCCCTGAAATCATGCCCATTTTTGCCATAGTCGCTAGATTTCAACATTTTGATGAGGAAGTGACGACCGCGGAAGAAATCTCCTTTTTTCCCACACTCTGTCGATGTCAATATTTCACTGGCAAAGTGATGCCCGAAGAAAACATGCTCATTTTTGCTATAATATCCGGATTTCATTATTTTAAATGGGTCACCGTGTATTTGAAGATCTAATTAATTCGAGTGATCTAGTTGCATAAATAGACGACATATTAGTAGCCACAAACGCGTTTGAGCACCACTTTGCAATTCTGAGAAAAGTGTTCAGACTTATGGTAGAAATTAAAATGAAGCCTCGCCTCGATAAATGCGAATTTCTTCGCACCAATATTGAGTTTTTGGGTAATGAGATGAATGAGGATGGTGTTGGTCCAAGAGCTAAGGATATTGAAGCTGTGTTGAATTTTCCTGAACCCAAAAATGTAAAGAGTGTACATAGCTTTTTGGGTGTTGCGCAAAATTTCCGGAAATTTATGGATGCAATCTTTTACGAAAGGGTGCAGAATTCAAATTTGGAGATTAACAACGTAGATTATTTGATTTTCAGTTAAAAATTGACAGAAGCTCCTATTTTGGCGATTTATGATCCTGAGGCTGAAACAGAATTGCATTTTGATGCGAGCTCTCATGGATTTGGTGCTATTCAAATGCAACGAAAAAACATTTAAAGTTTCATCCGGTCTTTTATTTTACGGAGCGCACGACTGAAGTATGAAGTCCTTACTGTTGTTTTGAGATTGAAATGATGGCCAATGTTCACGCATTGTGAAAATTTAGTGTACATCTCCATAGAATCAAGTTAAAAAAAGTAACTGATTGTAACGCATTAACATTGGCTTTACAGAAAAAAGGCATAAATGCTAGAGTATCTAGATGGGTGATGGAACTTTAATGTTCTGATTATACAACTTAGCCTGGTGAAAGCTATGCATTGTTAAAGATAATTCATTTGAAACGAATCTCCTAATTGCACAAAATAAAGATAATTGCACTGCCGATACTTGAAAGAGAATTGAGGTCAAGAAGGATAAATTGCTTGAGTTAAAAAATGGTGTTATTTATCGTAAAGCGGATAATGGTAACACGCTTTTGTACAGTCTGTCAAGTTAAAGCGTGGGTGGCTTTACTCGCAGTCGGTAAGGTGTATCGACATGATTTTAGTGTCAAAATATTAAGCAGAGCTCCCTCTTTCATGCTTTTTGATTTAACATTCAGTTTGCTTTCAACTCTCATCTTGTTACCACGTTACAAAAAATGAGTTCCGTATACGCTTCGCGCT
>NC_046659.1:9009384-9015958 GCF_010883055.1 Belonocnema kinseyi | reverse complement strand
GAGGGAGCTCTTCTTAATATTTTGACACCAAAATCATGTCGATACACCTTACCGACTGCGAGTAAAGCCACCCACGCTTTAACTTGACAGACTGTACTATGTGCCAAATTCTATGGAAAAAATCTAACTTTTTAATACCATGACGAAAATGGTATTCAGGAAATCGCAAAAGTATATGAAACGCTACGAAAAAGTTATTGGTTTTCGGATATGAAAAGTACGATTGAAAATCATATTAAAAATTTTAGTAACAATCGAGCTTTAACTGATCAATAAAATTGTACCCGAAAAAAACCACCAAATCGGGGAAAACAATTAGGTGTTTAAAACAGTATTTTTTAGATTACAGCAAACCACGAAAATGAACATCTGATCGCGAAACATCTTTTACTTCCCAAGAGCGTGAGAACTTTTTTTATGAAATACAACATTAAGCACCAGAAATTCGTGACTAGGTCTCTGCAAACGAATGGGCAAGTTGAAATGGTCAACATAATCCTAGGACCACGTTAGAAAAATGAAGCGATGACAGTAGATAGGTAAGGGCAGTTCTGGCGCACTTTTTCCCGTACGAATAGCAAACTTGCGCCTAGAGTGCAGAAGGCTGTAAGATTGGTTTCGGTCCTTGTGCTGGCTTACGAATCACAGTTTTGAAGTATCCGATCCACACTATCGATATTGGAAATCAATACTTAAAAATCATGGGAGTGGAACTTTTCAGCCCCAAAAATATGGAATATGATATGATATATGGTATCGCAATATTAGGCTCTGTAATACCTGCTATCCCTGGAATTTAAGTTTTTCACCCTAAAGTAATATGTATTAAATGTTCTATCCTAATGGTGCGTCATTGAAAATTTCCAAGATCTGCAGGTTCGAATAAGATTCTCGGTAAACAAAATTCCATTCTGATGACATCATCATCGATTCCTGGAATCCTTATCCATGTGAACTAAATTAATTAAACGTTTTTCTTTGATACTTGCCAACAGGGGCGTCATATTGCATATAATGTTAAACAATTATCGATAAACAAAATTCAATTCTGATGACGTCATCGTCGATTCCTGGAATCCTTATCTATGTGAACTAAATTGAGTAAACGTTTAAATACGTATTATTTTTTCACTCTCATGTTAATTATTGCATCATTTGGTGAAATACTACGAAAAGGCTACAGAAATTTGATAGAAGGGGTGAGCGTCTATATGAGGAGGTAAGTTCTTCTCTTTCTTCAGTTTGTTGTCAGATGCCAGATTGTGGAGAAGAAAAGCAACAAGAGTTAAAAAGTCGTTTAAACGTATTCCTGAAGAACATTCAAGAGCTAAAGCAAGCCATTCAAGACAGACCTAGAAGTTAAGAAGGGTTATGAAATAACGGACATTGAGGAGGCTAAAACAAAATATGGAACGAGAACGCTTGGAATAATAGAAAACAAATTCACCGTTTTCCTACCTCAATGAATGGCAAAACTGTTTGATGAAGATAAAAATCTACTCGTATTTTTGCAAATGACGAAAGCCTGTCAAGATCAGCATCTTGAAATGGTATATTTGGGTAGATGCTTCAACTCCATTGAAGTTGTGGAGCCAAATGTAAAAGTGTGTGTAGTTTTTCAAATATCGCTCAGTCAGTGACAAGCTTCGGTGTGGTATCCATCATGCCTTATACACCACAAAATCAAATGCTACATGCGAGCACATACAACCTGAATTCATCATTCACAAAACAAATTATTGTTGGTGCGGAAATTAAAAAAGACGGAAAGCTCGCCTCAGCAGTGAAACTTCAGGCCAGTCATTCTCATGCAAGTATAACCCTAAATCTTGAAGAGTGTAAATTATTTAAAAGTCACTTTAACCTCATGACACTCTTCTTTGATGGCCAAAACGTAACGTGAAATCACCATCTGTGAAAACGGTAAAACCTTATATACCATTCAGAAAAAGTTTAAAATTAATACAAAAGATGCTTAAAAGCTAGACTTTTCTACCCAACTATTGTGTGAGTCATCGAAACCTAACTATTTTACGAATAGCTCATTTCCTCGCTATTTCAGTACTTTTTCAAACAGATAAATGTCTGGATGTCTAACTTTGCCTAGTTCTTGCTCACAAAAACTACCTATAAAAGCTTTATCCTGGCAATCTTTAAGCATATACGTCACCGGTTTAGTATTCTTAACATGGCTTACGGTAAATATTTCAGTTGTCAAATTTTTTGTGTAGCCTTTCTCAAAAACATGCTTAAATTAACTTATACGCACATTATCTCCAACTTTAATTTTTGCTTCCCCAACTACATGTTTTACACTGTAATTTTTGTATACATCTAACAAAAATTTTTTCTTCTTTTCTTAAGTAACATCTTTTGGTTTCATTCGAATAGGCTGATGCCTAATATCGTTGTAAGATAAAAGTAAATCTTTCAAAATATCTATCCATTTGTAATTCACCTGTAAGCTAAATTACATTCACATTTTATTCTTTAAAGTACGATTAAATCGCTCGCAAACGGATGCTTTAAAATTGCTAATCATTGAGTACAAATTTATCTTGTATTGCTTCATAAGATTTTCAAAATGTAAGTTGTAAAATTCATTGCTTCTATCAACGTTTAAATTTTTCGGTATGCGTCCTTTGTCAAGTATAGATTATATAGTTGCAGCTACATCTTCGCCCTTCTTGGATTTAGCTGGAATAACCCAAGCAAATTTGGAAAATATATCAATGACAGTAAAAATGTACTTGTACCCTTTGTTTTCTTTTGTGTCAGGTTGCATTTCAACAAGATCCACTTGCCAAGTCTCATTGATGCTACGGATATCAAAGTGTCGACGTGGATAGTTTCTTTTAGCAGGCCTATGTAGCTCCTTCACTAGTTGCAGCTGTTCGCTATTCATTTTTTAGTGTGTTCAGCTTGGCATCCAACTGAGAAATAAGCTCTGAATTGCGATGCGCCAGTTTTTGAATGGAATCCACATCAACTTTCAAAATATTTAAACTTTTATATGAGGAAGTTTCTAGAGTTTCAATCATTATGTTATTGTTAACAACTTCAGTTCGCAAGGAAGCTATGACATCATGCATAGCCTGAATCTCTTACTGTAACTCATGTTGCATCATATTTAAATTTACTGCATCATCTAAATCTTTTGCATCAGTGACATTGCACAGCTTTTTCTTTCCGATATCATAATGTCCATCGGTGGTGAATTTGAATCCAACTCCTAGTGGACCTCGACTTACCATCTTAGCTCGCTTAATATGACATAAATATTAATTTTCAATAATAAATCGATAAATTAATTTTTTTTAAATTGATTAATAAATAATTCCATCCTCTTGTAATTCTTCAATAATTGACATAATTTCATTTATGTAACTTGGATTTCCCGCTGCTTCAGATGCTAACAGTAAACGCAATTTATCAACGAATTCGTTTGGATTATCCCAATAAATGTAGTTCAATTTATTATCCTCTGTACCAACCATATATTTTGGAAAGGGGAATTCGTTTTTTATGAAATTTGTATATTTGACAGATTTATAATCACGAAAATCCTCATCAGCTCTATAATGTTTTTGATGCAAATTTGTTGAAATTGTAATATTTTTATAATTTTCAAGGTCTTCATTATTTATAACAGTACTATTTGGTATCTTTATAAACAAAAATTCCAAGCAAACCCATAGTCTTTGGATATCTTACAGTGCCTACATTAATAAGATTTTTATTGAAACTTATCGAAGAATCTTCAATCATTAGTCTGTCTTTCGATAATCTTCGTACACCATAAACATTATCTATATCTCTCCTTCTCTCCCCCAACTTTTGATGATAATGAATTCATATATCATTTGATGGAAAGAAAAGTGGGGTTTCTAAATCCTTTGAAGCCCCAGAATCGTATGCTGACAAGAATGAAGTTTCATCATGATCTTGATCATTTTGCTCTTCACCATCATTTTGAAACTCTTGCCGAAATTCTTCTTCAGATTCACTCTTGATTTTATTCTTGGCTTCATTTCCGATTGGATCAATTCATTTAACAGTTTTAAAACCATTAACTATTTCCTCAAGTGGTGTAATGATGGGCTTAAAGGTATCATTTAATGTTTGATCAACTGTTCCTTTACCCAACTTTAGTAATCTATGCTTTCGTCGAATCGCTTCACTAGCTTTAACAATTTCATGCAAAATATGTTTTTGCTTATGAAAGCCCTCCTCAGGTGTAGACATGTTAATACTGTAGTGTTCAAAGTGTAACTGTCTCTATGTAGTCATTACATACATATTTATTGCTTTTCCAGATTAACAAAATATTCAAAACCTTTTCTATATCTACCTTGATTCAGATTTCTATCCTTATCAATTACAACAAATCCATTCTTCTCATCATACCAGCAAGATAAACCCATCTTTTTAAAATGTGATTAAGGCATGTCACTATTCACATGATCATCATATATATGCTTCAGATTCATCTCATCTTTCTTAAACAATACAAGCAAATTAACATTATCACGTATAAGATGTTTCGGAATACGAGACTATGTCTGACTCAAATAGAAACAGTCAACATCTTTGTGCCTACCCATTGAAAAAAGTGCTTTTATATTATCTTGCTTTTCACAGGCTACATCATCAAATATAAACACTAAATTGGAATTAGCTTCGTTTGGTATTACAACATCATCATGCTCATTGGAAGGATAGTACTCAACACCAGCTACTGAGTTCAGAACTTTTTCTAAAAATTTGTATTTGGGTTGATTTAAAGATTTAGAGTAAACATAAACATTTTCAAATCTCAATCCATTCGGGTGTATTAACAGAGCCAACGAAGCATTTGTCTTTCCACCGTTGGAAGGCCCACAAAATATTGCTTGTACACTGCTTGGTAACAGATGTCCATGCCATTTTTCTTTTTTCTCATGTTGTACCAGCGAATTAAAATTATTGATAGGTAGCTTTGTAGGTTGTGTCTCAAAGTGCATCTTGACTATGACTAAGTGAAAAACTATAAATGTCAGGTTTATGTAGGTTCAGTCTTTAGTCGGAAAGTATCTCTCAAACAGATATGATCGTTCGAGGTGACAAAAATACAATCAGTTGTAAGCGATCCTCGAAAAGGCATGACGTGGCAAAGGTCTGCTGAATAAAACTATTAATAATCTTCCTGTAGAGTTACATATTCCTGGATACCAGTACTGTGGACCAGGCACGAAATTGGTAAAACGAATTGCGCGAGGTGATCCTGGAATCAATCCTATTGACGCTGCTTGTAAGGAGCACGATATAGCCTACTCACAAAATAGAGAAAATATAGAGGCGAGAAACTCAGCTGACAGTGTACTAGCTGCAAAAGCTTGGAAACGTGTCCTTGCTCAGGACGCATGCTTGGGTGAAAAGGCCGCTGCTTGCGAAATAACCAATGCAACGAAAATTAAATCAAAATTTGTTGTGGGTCTCAAAAATAAAAGGTCTACCACCACACTCAAAAAAATAGTTACAGCAGCTGAAAAAGCAATGATACCAGGTAATGATGCACAAACTGTTATCAAATCTGCTCTGAGAGGTGCACGTGCAGCTGTAAAAAAGACTGACGGAAAAAGAAATGTAAAGAAACCTCGAATTTTACCAGTTCCACAGAAATTAAGTGGCATTCTACCCTTTCTTATACTCATCTTTGCTGGTCTAAGTGCTACTGGTGTGCCAGTTGGTGAAGCTGCGGGAATAGCTAAAGCTGTTAATGATTCAAATGATGCAAAACGAAAGCTTGAAGAAAGAAAACGTCATAATGAAGCAATGGAAGCCATTTCTGTGGGCAAAGGTCTTTATTTGAAACCTTATGAAGAAGGATTAGGACTTCATCTAAAACCATATAATCAAGGAGGGGGACTTGAGTGCAAATAAAAAAACTCAAAGTGACGCTACCTCACCGAGCATTAACCGATGCAGATTTACTTAAATTCGCAAAATCTTTAAAAATTAAACATTTCAGAAGTGTTTTTGTGCGTAATGGATTACCAAACTGTGGACCACGTAAATGTGAAAGTGCTATTGTTAACCTTGATGATAAAAACAATCTAGGCACTGATTGGGTTGCGCATAAAAAGATTAACAGTAAAATAATTTAATTTTATAACTTTGGTAACCTATGCCACCTTTGTATCTCTTTAAGTATCTCGGTGTTGGTAACGTAAAATATTATCGTGAACGGTATCAAAATTATGATACATTTGTATGTTGACCTTTATGCCTTAAATTTTTATGCAATCAATTAAAATCTCAAAGTAGGTATAACCTATATAATTGTAGAGGCTAATGATTTTAAGCCAGTCAAAGGCTACCCGTCATCATGGATGATTCATTGACGTTAACATTATCGGGCACTTCTTCGATCCTAGAAAATCAGTATTTTCCTCCAATTGAGTTGTCTTCATACAAAAATTACGGTCTTGGTCTTGTTGAATTTCAAACCTTCAATTTAATTTCCAATGTAGACATTGTTCAAAATAAATTCTGCGTGGGTATTGAAATTCATATTGAGCCTAATAATAATACA
>NC_046659.1:8989129-9009284 GCF_010883055.1 Belonocnema kinseyi | reverse complement strand
ATATAATAAATAAAAAATAATAATAAATAATAATGAAGTAGATCAATGGTCAAAAAGTGCACACTATTCATGAATTTTTCCCCGTTGTACCGCCAGGATATAAGATAGTGTAAGTTCCATCACACATCATTTACTTGCCGGTCGCCATCATGACAATAGATCACATATAGCTCCGTATAATTGATCAAGACGGACATTTGGTTAATTTTCGTGGAAAAATTATAACACTCTGACTGGACGTCCAGTCTTTACGAAATTGGGTATTGTTTTCAATAAAAAGGTTGGATTCAGCTATAATACTTTAGTACCATGGAGCAAGAACACCAGTCGACAACAGACTGTCAAAGGGATAACACCTCAAAACGTGCTGCTGCTGTAAAGGCTAGGTTTCGAGGTCACACCACTCGTAAAAATAAGAGAATAAAAAGATTCAAGATTTTTTGTGCTTGCATCTGTATTTTTGTATATCGACGTTTAATTGTTTTTCATGGAGGGGGAAATTTTTAATATTGAAACTCCCATTATTTTCGACGAATCTATCGCTTACTGTGAAGTGCATGCACATTAGTCATATGCTTCATCAAGCTTCAATAATAGTGATGAGATTAGAATTGCAGTTCAAAATCAAGATCATTGTCTCTTGCCGAGCAAAAGTTCACTACATGTACACGGAAGAATCGTAAGAACTGGTGGAGCACCAGTAACAAACACAATTTTAGTTTCTAATGCCATCCGTCATTTGTTTGAAAAAGCAAGATATGAAATCAGTGCAATAGAAATTGATAGAATAAAAAATGTTGGTCTCACTAGTCTCATGAAAAATTATTTACCTCTAAATCCCGGACAATCACGTTACCTGCAGAATACTGGCTGGCTTTAAATAAGTGATAATAATCATTCACTAACAATCGCCACTGATTACTTTGATGTAACCATACCTCTTAGCATGATATTTGGTTTTGCTGAGGATTATCACAAAATCATTGTCAATGCTAAACATGAACTTATTTTGACAAGATCAAAAAGTGATGCAAATGCCATGTTGCAAGCAGCCCCCATCGAGCAGTTTAAAATTGAAATTAATAAAATAAAGTGGTTATTGCCTAGTATTAGATTGTCAGATTCACGCAAATTTCAGTTACTAAAATATGTTGAAAAAGATCCACCTATTCCAATAAGTTTTCGAACTTGGGAGCTGTTTGAATATCCTCTACTTCCAACTACTTCAAACCATGTTTGGGCTGTAAAAACATCAACACAATTGGAAAACCCAAGATTTGTTGTACTTGGATTTTAAAAAACAGAAAAAATAATACTATTAGAAGCTCTAGCAACTTTGATCATTGAAATTTGAACAATGAAAACTACTTTTAAATGATCATTGCTATCCTTATAGTTATTTGATTCTTGATATTAATCAAAATAGGTACGCTCTTCTTTAAGAAATGTATACGAACTCTCAAGCTAATTACTATGGTAAAGAACCGCAACCATTGTTGTGGAGAGGAGAATTTATAGAGTATGCACCTCTAGTAGTAATTTACTGTTCTAAGCAAAATGAGTCCTCGAAATACGGACCAGTTTATTTTTAAGTATAATGTACTGGTCTTTTCTATTGGAAATAAAAAATAATTCTTAATGAAAAAGAAAAATTATCATCTAAAACTTTCAAAAATGTACGCCAAGAGAAAAACATCATTTTTCAAGTATAAATCCGAATATTCACCTGACATTTTTAAGTTAAAGTTTTCCCACACCTTGCACACAAGATTATAATCTTCATCTGAAATACCCTCATCATTTAATTTATAATAAAATTCCTCTTTTGCTCGAAGACAATCTTCATCTAATTTCTGCCAATTATCAACCGAATCGTATGGAAATACGCCTTTTCTTGTTAATAATTCAAATTCACTACCATTTATTGAATATTTTCTTGTAATCAATTTTTCATCATCGCTAAGATTTCAAGCTAATTTAGAGAGGCTACTTGGCATAAATCGAAAAGAGTCTACGAATCTGAGTTTAACTTTTGTATTTTGCACCCTTTTTGTAAAGGATATATATTTTTCCTTGTTGATAGATAATAATGAGATATCACATTAAAAAATTGTAGCCAATTCTTTGATGAAAAAGTAAGAGTCGTAGCCAGATAAATTATGAAATACTATAAGAATTATATGTGAATCTTGGTAATTAACGTTACACCTGTCATGAGAAGGGCCACGATATTTACCTGTAAAATAGTCATGATCCCGATGTTTAACATCATCTTGGTTAAAATCTTGTTCGCAAATATGACAAAATTTTGTGTTTTGAAAATCATACTCTTGCTTTAATGTTAACAGTTCCCTTGGAACTGGATTTTTAAAATAAGAATCTACTTTCTCAGCTATCTTTTTCTACTCAAGGACAAACCACGTGATGTAATCCTTTCCAATATAAACTTGAAGTTCAGATTGTGAGTCGTCAAAATTGCATTTTGTGTAATCAGCAACACTTGTAGTTATATGTTTCTGATAAGCATTTCCATGTGTATTGACCACTGGCTTTAACAAACACTCTATGTCAGCATTTACTGCAAATTGAACCCTCTGTTTGTATTTATAATTTTTAAGTTCTAAAACGTTATCCTCTTCTGCGGGGAGTATTAGTGTGCAATTATTATTTAGATTATCACAATCAATTCTATGTTTTTCAAGAGATTTCTCAAATTTAAAGTGACACAAACACCTGTCACAGAAGTAAGTGCAATGATCAGCTTTTGTTATTTGTGATTTTACTAGTCTAGATAGATTTTTTATTACAGAAAAATGATAAACATCTACATCTGAATCAAATTTAGTATTTTCAATCATAAGAAAATGAATAGTAACTTTTTTAGATTTTTCCTGCTTATAAAAACTGGAACAATTTCTTCTTTCTTACTGTATTGAGCAGACTCAAATCCGTACACATTTTTACTTAAACCGTTCATTTTCTCAAATTTTGGAATGTCCTCAAGAGTACTTGAAAACTTGATGTCATTATATTTTAGTTCTGAATCATCAAGCTTTAGATGAGAACTGGTTCTTCCTGCATCTTTTTTGACTGAGTGAAGAGCTGCCATTACTGAGCAGACAAAACAATACAAGTCTTTATTTTTAATATTACCTACAGCTTTTTTTCTCTGTATAAAATCAGGTAAATCAATGAAAGTTGAAGCTCCAACTAGCAAAGGGGCGTATCTATTTATGTTAACCGCCAAGCCGATAATTTCTATTAATCCCCACCCTAAATCTGATGTTTTTAAATCTTCAATTTAACTTCAACTTTTTGACGAATTTGATCCTCAAACCATTCACCAATATTCGTAAATGTTATAATAGGATTATTTTCAGTGCAAAAACCGTTTTGCATCGATTTTTTCCTCCCCTCCCACTAATGCATTGAAAATACCTGTGAATTCAATGCAAGCTTTGATATTACCTATACTATTAATTGCATTCATAATTCGTGGAATACACATGTGTTTATAATAATCCAAAAATGTATTTAAATCTTTATGAATTAAATTTGTTATAAGTCCCGTTCTTATTCGTGTGCGAAACGCACTTGCTACATCATCCTAACTCACTCTCTCGCTCAGTTTCTTCGAAGTTTCATTCAAACCTGTTCACCAATGAACGTCATAATCCCATGTTTTTGGCCCACGGATAGCAGAATGTTCTTCCTCAATATTTTGTTTAATATCCTGATGTTTTTAATTCCAGCCCTCGTCCACAAGCTAATTTCATCAGCTGCTGGAGGTTGCTTCTCGAGTATAAGTTGATATCCCATCTTCATGATTTGTAGAACTTTTTTACATTTTTCGAAATCCATTTTTAGCTTTAAATGGAATTAGCGAACACTTATAGAAACACTCTGTAGATTTTCAGTTATTTGAGGTTTAGTAAGTCCCGTTATCAACTGATGACACTTGTATAAACACAGCGTAGATTTCAAGTTATTTAAAGGTTACGTATGTCTTGTTATTAACTGATGACACTTATAGAAACACTACACAGATTTAAAGTAATTTGAAATTATGCGAGTCTTGTTATGAACTGATGGAATCACCGAAAAATTCTACTTTGATATAGATCTTGGAGCGTTTTATACTTCAAACCTACTTGTGGTTGTTTACTAGTAAAATCATAAAAAACAGAGAGTGCACCGCTTATATGGTGCTAATATTGGTGAAATATGGCAACACTGTCGATAAGAATTCCAGGAATGATGATGGCGTCATCAGAATGGAATTTTGTTTTTCGAGAATTGTTTAACATTATATGAAATATGACGCCCCTGTTGGCAAATATCAAAGGAAAACGTTTAATTAATTTAGTTCACATAGATAAGGATTCCAGAAATCGACGATGACGTCATCAGAATGGAATTTTGTTTACCCCAGATATTGTTTAACATTATATAAAATATGACGCCCCTGTCGGCAAATATCAAAGGAGAACGTTTAATTAATTCAGTTCACATAGATAAGGATTCCAGGAATCGACGATGACGTCATCAGAATGGAATTTTGTTTGACGAGAATTGTTATAATATCACGAGAGTGGTTGAAGATCTTGGAAATTTTCAATGAAGCACTATTGCGATAAAACATTTAAAACATATTACTTTAGGGTGAAAAACTTAAATTCCGGGTATAGAAGGTATTACATAGCCTAATATTGCGATATCATATATCATATCACATTCCATATTTTTGGGGTCTGAAAAGTTCCATTCCCATAATTTTTGAGTATGGATTTCCAATATCGATAGTGCGGATCGGATACTTCAAAACTGTGATTCGTAAGTCAAGACAAGGATGGTGGCCAAAAGTTGTAGCGGAAATCAAATTCTCTATTGATAACACTGTACACGTATCTACATGCGAACATTGAAGGTTTTCAAGTGACCCAGCGTAAATACGAAGGTGAGTGGGAACCAAAAAATATACGACTCTGGTGTCCCAGCAATTGAATGTGTATAATTATGGCCATAAATGTACGTATGATGGACGTTTTTAGTGTGCCTTTGAGGACAGAGCAAGCCAGGATTGGCCGAACTGTTAAGAAATTGAGCGTATGAGTGTAGCACTGAATATATGGGTGTGTTTGTGTGCGTGTCATGAATGACGAGGTCCTTTCCAATGTGATAAGAAACCAGTATCACTAACGATTGCGAGCGATATATAAATTTACCAAAAGCTAGATAAAGAGAAAAAGAGAGAAAGATCTCAATGTCAAGTTATTGGCGAGCACAGAGAGCAGAGCTTTGGTGACCGTGAAAGAAAGTACTACTTTATAATATTTATTTTTTATTTTAATCTTTTAACAAATGTTTGTACGTTTTTCAAAGCGTAGCTTCTAAATTGTTCGTTGAAATACCTTCTAAGACCCCATCGTTGACCTTACAATACCTTTTGCTGTTTTTTTTGCATAACAATATAGTGCATTTTCAGAAACAATTTTATTTATTTTGAACTTTGTTCATTTTTTGCCTCAAAATTTTTGTTCAAGATTCTCAATTATGCAGAAAAATTTGAGAATGGAGAAATGAAAACTCCAAGTGTTATGAATTTTTTCATGCGACATTGTCTAATTGTGCTCGCTAGCTCGCTCGCTGCAACGTGCACGACTAAAATCAGTCATGCACAGTTAAAATTATTTTAATTCACATATTTTACATTAAAATATTAGTACTTTTTTTAACGTTTAAACAAATTATTAATATACAAATAGAGAGAGCATGTTAGAGAGCTTTTCGTGATTCTTCCTCTCGCAGTGCATCACAAATTTGCCCTTCGTACGTCTAAGGTTTGCCGTGAAAAAGTATTTTTTATAACACATGCATGATTTCCGCCCTTTTCGAAGCCTATGAAGCGGGGCTAAAGCTCTAGTTTTTACTCTCTAGGGAGTGAAAAGTGCTTCTTACTCCCTAGGCAGGGTACTACATTATACAGAAATATGCAACTGCCATTTTGGTTCCTGGAAAGTTCGCGGGAAACTGTGCGATAAGCATGTCGGATAGTTTAATTAAAATTAAGTTTAGAATATAAGAGAAATGGTCTGCTACAGTGCTCCGTTTTTGTAAAAATAAAAGCGAGGATGGATTTAAACTTTACCGTTTTCCAGTAGAACGAAGAGAAAGACTCTCAGAGTGGATAATAAATTGCAGACGCGACAAATGGACACCGATTTCAAATTCAAGTTTATGCGAATTAATTACTCACATGTATGACTATAAAAATATAATCAAATATATGGGGTCTGCAGAAAATGTTTATATATAACTAAATTACCTATGAGCATTTTTTTGATGTATTAGAGCGAAATGAGATTTAGAAGAAAGTAAGGTTAGGAACATGTTTTCCTACAAAGAGACGCACGCTAACCCACTTAAATGAAAAAGTCGTATGATATAAAATAAATCATATGATTATAATTTTAGCGCACACCTATTTGCAAACTGAGTGAAATTCCGTTTACAATAATAATTTTTGCAAGAACTATTTTTTGACAAATGTGTCGGTTAAAAATCATATAGTCTAATTTAAATATTTCATATATTATGTCACATGTAATTTTAATTATAATTTATGTTTTGATAACAATGCTTTACAATAATTTAAAATAAATAATCTATATCATGTAAGTGTATTTATATAATTCAAAATCAAGTAAGCGATTTTGAATTTGGCAGGGAACCAAGATGCTAGCTTGCATATTCACACCTAATATAGTACCTTATCCCTAGGGAGTGAAAATTGACGTCAGAGGTAATTAATGAAAGTTATACATCTATGAGCTTGCAATTTACGATACTCAGCCCAGTCGTCGTAAAAACTCTAAAGGAATTTTTGTTGTAGATAATAGAATGTTGCAGTAATTCATTTAAAGTTACCATATATAACTGGTCACATCATCATAAAAGACCGAAGATTTCTGGAAATTTATAAAAATTTCCAAATTGAATTTTGGGTAATTTACCCAAAATTTCCTATGACAAAGCCACCGAACGCGTCCTCGGGTTGCGGATAGTGGGTCCCTGTACCAAAGGTTTCTGCTGGATATAGTTACAAAAATAAATAGGCAGTCGCGGACAATTGTCCAGGGGTGGTCCCGAAGGAATTAAACCCCAAGCGGAGGTGTGAAAACCGTTCCCAAAGCTGAATGGCACCTGGGTGAGGTGTCTAGAACGGTGACTCTGGGATACCGGGCGACCTCTCAGAGTACGCAGCCTTATACGTGCATGCGGGGCTCTACAAGGATGGACGAACCCCTTTCCCGAGCTTCTCGTGGGGTCGGCCAACAATGTCGACCAATCTAGAGCTGGGGGAGCCAATGAAAATGGATTCAATACGATGAGTCGGCGGGATCTCGTGACCTTCGGGTGGACGGAGCGACTGAATCACGATTTGCTAGACTGCTACGATGCGAGTGTGTCCCGTGACCGGGTTTACATGGCACGGCTGCATGCTCTGTGGTGCGTGAAACACCCGGAGCTATCGCACTTTTCGCAGCAACGTCTGCGAAACCATGCTGAACTACTCCGTAAAAGGGGCTATGTAAGCGGAACGCCTACTCTACCACAGTTAGAACAAGCCGACAACAAAGAAAGAGAGGCGACACTAAGATCAACCGCGGGCACGCATCCAATAGATGAAGAGCGATGCTTTACGACCCGGAGAAACATCAACACCAAGGTTTCAATCAAGCCTAAAGATCTGCCTGAAATGGATGACGAGCGTCGTGGACATTTTTTCGGTGAATCCGACCTCTGGGCTATCAATTATTGTGTGTATAATTCAGCGAGAGCTTTGGCCGATGCGAAACGTTAAACAAAACCAACGGCTGATCATAAGACCAAAAGACGGATGGATCAATTTGCCATAAAGATAGGCTGGGAAAGACAGTACGCGTCCCGCATTCAATGTGTGATTGACTACATCACATCTGGCAGGAATTTTACCGCCAAAGTTCGAAAGTTCGCGCGCGAACTCCGGACCCGTTATCACACCCTTAACAAGTCAAAGCTGCTGACCATCAGGCAGCATATTGTTGAGCGAATACGGATACTATCTGCCGCTAAGAAAAGTCTAAAGCGGAGGGAGAGGTGGGTCAGAGAAAATCAACAGTTTCACTTTGACCCATCTCGATTCTTCCAAGACCCTCCAGTTACTGTCGAACACCCACCCAAACCAGAGGAGGTCGAAGTATTTTGGAGAGAAGTCTGCGAAGTTCAGCATACACTGGACGAAGACTCAGAAAATATAAATAGCTTCAAGGAGTTATGTGTTGCCCTCATAACACCTGATAAAGAATGCCCCCCCATCATTACCGCGGAGGTAAAAAAAGTATTAAGGGGGATGAAGAACTATTCCGCACCGGGACCAGATTGTATCAAAGCATTCTGGTGGAAGAAGTTTTCTTCAACCCATCAGCATTTGGCCCGTATTTTCACCTCATATTTAAAGTCGGAAGAGCCGATTCCAGAGTGGTTGGTGGAAGGGCACACAATACTCCTGCCGAAAATAGGCAACTTAGCTTACCCGAAGAACTACAGGCCAATAACTTGTCTGAACACGCTTTATAAGATATTCACAGCTAACCTAAATGATAGGATTGTTCGGGCAATTGAACCTGTGTGGCAAGAAATGTATGAACAACGAGGCTCAAAGAAAGGCGTAACCGGATGTCGGGAGAACCTGCTCATCGATAGATGTGTCTGCAAAGATGCAGCATTCTACCAGCGTGACCTATCGATGGCCTGGATTGATTATCGGAAAGCTTTTGATTCTACATCCCATAGACTTATCATCTGTCTTTTGGAAATCTTAAAAGTTCATCCGCAAATAGTTGGCTGCATAGAGAGATTGATGCCGCTTTGGAAAACCAGATTTACTATCTCGTCTAGCAAAAATCGTGTGACAACTAACAAGGTCACGTTTCAGAGAGGTGTCTTTCAGGGCGACACCATGAGCCCACTCCTCTTTTGCCTCACATTATTGTCACTATCTCTAGCACTGCGCCATTCCGACGGGTACTTGTGCGGCAAACCTGCAGATCGAAAGTACAAGGTCACTCATGTATTTTACATGGACGATCTTAAGATCTATGCTAAAAACAGAGAGCAACTGCATCTAGCTCTGGGGATTGTCGAACGATATACTAAGGAAATTGGAATGGAATTTGGGTTAGACAAATGCGCCAAGGTTTATTTGAAGCGAGGAAAACCCTCTTCTTAAAATGGTCAGAAATCACGAAGAAGTGGGCAATGGAGCATTTCTGTACAAAGCAGCGGAGGAGGCTGCTGAAACACTCGGACTTGACTTCAGTATTAGGGCTGAGCAAAATGCATCAAATCCAATCTATCTCAAGTACTCACTCCTGAAAGCCCGAATTAAGAAAGCACAAGAGAAAAACTTTCGTGAACAGCTCCGCGATAAAAGGATGCACGGTATCTTCCACAGAAATGTAAATGCTCCTAGGGAAATTGAGTTAATTGACGAGAATGGGAAGTGCCGCATATACTGGAACTTTATATTCTCGAAAATTGTTTTTGTTGCTCACTCGAGGCCTGACATGGTTCTTCTTGACTTCGAGAAGCGAACCATGTTCGTGATCGAATTTTCGGCACCAGCTGACAAAAACATCATAGCCAAGGAGAATGAAAAGAAAGAGAGGTATTGAGACCTTATAAGGGAATTGTCACGATTGTACCCGGAATATTCTGTTAAACTGATCGTCCTTATCATCGGCGATCTTGGAGGTACCAAGCTTTCACTTGCTAATAACCTAAAAAGCATCCCTGCGTGTCAACAATATGCTAGAACGCTTGCGGGAAAAATGCAGAAGGCGGTTGTCCTTGGGTCGCTCCGTGTTCTTAGGGTGCACGAGGCTTTTGCTGGATCGTCGTATTGATTCCTTTACAGACTGTAACCACCTATCTCACGGTTGTGAGACGTGATTGTGGCTGAAATTTTACCGCGATTTCGCTGGAAGCGGTTGCGATTTTTCAGATTAGCACCCGCTCCCGGCGAAATCCTGCGGTTGTCCTTATGACAAATTTTTAATTATATAATTACCTGTAGGCGCCAGACGCTTTCTCGGCGTCACTTCTAATTTTACTGGATTCAACACGTTATTTAAATTTTAGATTTTTAGCTCTTTCGGCAGAGGGATTTTTGGGGCGAGGAAAAGTCACAGAAAAACACCCCATGTTTAAAAAGGATTTTAAAAAAAGACATTGAATGAGATTTCAACTTCAAATAAAATTAATTTGATAATACATAAATTATCTCCACTTCACTAGTTTATAATAAACAGTTTAAACAAAATATGGAGGGGTTCTCCATAGCATTTACACCAAACTAGCTTAAAACTACAAGTATTTATTTACAAACAACATTAAAACTTTACAATTTTTAAATTCTCAACAAAAAAAGCGACTCTATTTTTAACCGCAAGTTCACGACTCGAAATGGCTTCTGCCTGAGTCTGAACCGAATTTCAAACCTAATTCACCACACTCAAGCTGAACTTAAATATCCCTTTAAATACTCAACTGGAGGACGAAATTGACAACGTCTACATTGGCTGCAGAACAGAAGTTCTCCTCCTTGAGATTACAAAAGGCTGCGTATGTAGAATTCCTTTACAAATGGATTTCGCTTCGATGGCCGACACGAGACTGATGATCTTGCAGTTCTACCGCCTTTTTCTCCCCTTTTCGCTCGTTTTCCCTCAACTTCGCCCAGCGTGTGCTTCCCCTCAACGCTATCAGAAGATGTTACAACTGGCGGAAAGGACTTGACCGATTCCGGTGAGTGTAGAGCTGGCCGGCCAGGATGGCGGCAACTGAATTTTGACAGTCAGTTCTGTTCTATCTTCCCGGCCGCGTATTCAAAGTCCATAGTGGTCAAGACTCAGTGTGTGGAGTAAAACGTGGTGTGGGTAGGTAAAGTGCCAAGTGTTTACCTTAGTTAGAGTAGGATGGCAGTGTTAATCCCTGCCGGATTTTCGAAAAGGAGAAAAACCATATTCGACAATTACCTAAAACAAAGTTCAAATTCATGCAATACTTAAGTCTAATTGGAGTTCGCGCCGGCCATGGATTCACGTGATAATGTTATTTAATTGTGAAAGTGATCTGGAGTGGAATCTATAACGTGTGGGTGGCCACAACGTTACATACCATAAATTACAAAAGATGTCATAAACTTCTGGAAATGTCTAAAAATACTTGAAATTGAATTTTGGATAATTTATGGTAAGTTACCATATTTACTTGAAAAATTACCATGGATTGTCGAAAATTTCCATAAATTTGCGCAAATTTAGAAATACTTCTAAATATGATTTTAAGCATTTTATCTTGAATTATCAAAAATTTTCGGTAATATTACCATAAATTACCAAGAATTTGATAAATTTACAGAAATTTATAAAAATGTTTGAAATTTAATTTTGGGCTATTTATGGAAATTACCATATTTAACTGTAAAATTACCATATATACTGAAAATTTCCATAAATTTCCGAAAATTTATAAACACTGAGATATAATTTTAGGTATTTTATCATAATTTACTATAAATTTTGTGTAATATTACCATATATTCCCAAAAATTACATACATTTACGGAAATTTATAAACATGTTAAAAATTTAACTTTGGGCAATTTATGATAAGTTATCATAAGCGACCTTTAAAATTACTGTAAATCATGCTTCCTTTATTTTAAATCTAATATGGGCTGAAATCATGGCTGTAATTCGAGAAATGTCTGAAATCATTTATTTGTTACAAAAAATATCGTATACGCTGAGAAAGTTCCTCTTCTCGCCCTAGGTGCATAATATACTATTATATATTCTTGTAATGTGCTGCCACTAGAGATATTATGGCTCTTTTTTTGATAAACAAGTTACTAGTCCAACATTTTTTTATTTTTACTGTTTTTACGACTGAAAGAAACCTGCTCGTCTCATCGAAAAGTGATTTAAAACAAATGTGTAGATCTTTTCAGTGCGCGCAATTTCAGCTTATTCATTTTTTCATACCTGGCATAGTTTGGCCAAAAAATTGAATTTTTTTATTTTTAATTATTTTTGGTACCATCAAATTTTGAATTTTCAACTTTTCGACTAAATTGAAAGATTTGTTACGATAATCTTGTAGGGATTTTAAAAATCAACGTTTTTGTCGTCCTTACTTTTTTCATATCATTCGTTATTTGACTTAATTTTTCGAAAGTTATCATACTTACAGAATACGGACTACAGACTGCAGACTATGCACTACAGATAGACAAACACCTTTGTAAAAATCTTTTTTTCTGACTTAGGGAGTCTCAAAACTTGGAGATTTGATAAAAACCGATAAAGTGAAGTTTTACATATAACCATTACCTTTTCATTACGATGAGAATGTAAAAAAAGAAATCAGGGTAATTTTTTCAAGAAAATGAGAAAAAATACGGAAAGACTGAACATTTATTTTAACATTTAGAAACAAAGAAATTATAGTTTTTAAGCAACAGTGTAATTGAAGGGGCACACTGCATACGTGCGTAAGTGCCCAAACCCGAATTCTACAGTACTAAAAATCTCTCTAAATTTACGCAAATAAGCTTAAACAAAAAATGGCACAAATTTTTGAGTTATTGTTAGGCTTTATCGGACCATGAAACGAGCATTCTAAAAGTAGTAACCTTCTCCGAAAAAACCTTTGTCAAAGGAACAGCGTGTCCCCAAAAACTTCAATTTTTACGCATGAAAAATTACGTAACTGTCTTATTTTTCAATACCAAAAAGAAAAAAGAATGTACTTTTGAGCTATTGGTTAGCTCTATTGAATCGCATATAGAGCATTTTAAAAAATATAACTATGTGCGAGAAAGTCCTGATTAAAAATCGACGAACCCCAAAAAGCTTCAATTTTGACACATAAGATTGTAACTGTTTAATTGTGGAATTCAAGAGATTCGTAGACTTTAAAGCAGCTTTCGATCCAGTGAAGAGAAAAGTGTTATGACAGGCAATGAAAGAGAGGGGAATAGAAGGACGGCTGGTGGAATGGATAAAGAAATTGTTTACTGAATCCAGGATTAGGGTGAAGATAGGAAAGGAGAGGTATTCTGGATAGAAAGAGGTGTAAGGCAAGGGTGCCCTTTGAGTCCGCTATCTAGAGAAGCTAATGCAGAAAGGAAAAGGGGAGACGATATTGGGTAACAGCAAAATACGAGGAGTGTTCAAAAAGTAAGGTGACTTTTCAATTTTCGCGGGCTACATACATTCAAGTTTAAATTTTTTTTTTGTTGTGTTGGTACACTCGTCACGATCATATGTTTACAGTTTTGACTATATAGCTCGTGTTGTTTTTCTGGAAGAGGCGTAAAAGGTTAGAAGGGTTTGATGTGCTCGGCGATTTTCCTATTTCGAAAATATGAGCAAAGAGTTTGCATGAAATTTTGTGTGAAAAATGGAAACAGTGCTCTAAAACTCTTGAAATGTTGACAGTTGCATACGGTGAGTCTACTCTGAGTAAGAAAAATGTGTATAAGTGGTACAAGCTGTTCCAAAAAGGCCGAGAGGATCTGGAAGACGAACCTCGCCCTGGACGTCCCAGCACGTCAACAACAGATGAAAACGTTCAAGCAGTGGAAGAAATGGTGTTGAAAAATTGCCGAATCACCATCAGAGAAGTTGCTAAAGATGTTGGCATATCGGTTGGCTCATGCCATGCTATCTTTTCGGACGTTTTGGGCATGAGACGTGTGTCAGCGAAATTTGTTCCAAAACTGCTTAATTTTGACGTAGAAACTAAAGCCCAATTGTCTCAGTGGAAGCATTCTGAGTCTCCAAGACTGAAAAAAGCACGTTAAGTTCAGTCAAATGTGAAGGTTTTGCTCACTGTCTTCTTTGATTACCGTGGCGTAGTGCATCAGGAATTCTTACCACAAGGTCGTACAGTCAATAAGGAGTATTACTTTCAAGTTATGCGCCGTTTGCGAAGGCGATACGCAAAAAACGTCCGGAACTTTGGAAAAACAATTCGTGGCTTTTGCATCACGATAATGCACCTGCTCATTCATCGTTGCTTGTGAAAGATATTCTGACCAAAAACAGCACCACAGTATTGCCTCAGCCTCCATATTCACCAGATTTGGCCCTTAATGACTTTTTTCTTTTCCCAAAACTGAAGAGACCCATGAAAGGACATCGATTTTCAACGATTAAGGAGATAAAAACTGCATCGCAGAAATAACTCAATGCTATACCACAAAATGATTATCAGAAGTGCTTTGATGATTGGAAAAAGCGTTGGCACAAGTGAATTATATCTAAGGGGGATTACTTTGAAGGGGACAACATAAATATTGAGGAATAAATGAATATTTTTTGAGAAAACCATAAAGTCACCTTATTTTTTGAACATACCTCGTATACTCTCTAGCTTATGCGGACGACGTACTTTTGTTAACAGACGACAAGAAGGGGATGAACCTAATGGTGAGAATTTTTCAAGGATATGAGAGAGCAAAGGATCTGACGGTGAACGTAGAAAAGACCAGGGTGATGTGTTTCAGAAGTAGAAACACCATAATAGATTACTTTTGGAAGTTGAACCAACAAACAGTGGAAAGGGTGGAGGAGTTCTGTTACTTAGGTTCTTGGTTTGAGGCAGGGGGGGACGAGCTGCAAGTGATGAAAATAATTGAATGTGCAAGTAAAGTAATAGGCCAAGTATGGGGCATAGGAAATAGAAGGTTCAAAGACGTTTGGAGAATTAGTGTCTGATTGATGCGTTGGTTTGGGCGGTGTTGTGTTATGGAGTGGAGATCTGGGGATGGAAGAAGCATAGAAAAGTAAAGAGCTTACATGAGCGATTTCTAAGGTGGGTAATGGGAGTTATCTGAAATTGCCCAGGGTACATGTTGAGAGAAAAGTTAGGAAGGGAAAAAATGGTAACTAGATAAATCAAGAGAGCTTGGAGGTTTGAAGAGAAGCCAAAAAGGGGAGAGGGAAGCAGAATAACTCAAGCATATTTGGGCGAAATTCAGAACAATGAGGCAAAGAGGAAATTTGAGAAATTCAAAATGGGAGGAAGAAAGGATAAAAATGAGAAAGGTTTGTAAGATACGAGAAGCCGTTATGGAGTGGCAGGACATAGTTATAGAGCTATTAATTAAACAAGGAGAAGAAAGATGGACAAAGATTACAGATTCGAAGTACAATAGATTGTATATGATGATCAAAGGCTTGACGAAACTAGAACATCTGCAAAAAATTAAAAAGGGAGACAAATGGAGTAGGGTGATGCGGTTTAGGATGGGAAAGAAGTGAGAGCTTGTAGATTTAGGATGGATGAAGAAGAGAATCTATATAGAGTATGTAAATACGAATTGGAGTCATAGAAACATGGTTTAGAGAGGTGGATAGGAGAGGAAGATGGACAGTTGAGTGTGAATGAGTGCGTAGGATAGGCGCGGATCCAGAGGGGCCACGGCGGCTTGCCCCCCCTCCCCCCAAGTACAGACTCGAATTTTTCAAATAAGATAATTACAGTTTATTACATATAATACTACAAAGCGATTTTCCTCCTTGAATACGGTTTTAGAGAAAACATCAATTCCCAGCGTGTATTTTTCAAATATAGCGCCCATTTTATATCATTTAGTTACGTACATCTTCTCTGGTAACGTATATCAATGTTACAATGTATTTTCAACAGTGGCGCTGTAACTCTTGCGTCGTAATCACATGCGGCAAGAGAGCCTAGTAGCCAATGTTGATTCCTAACCATGTAATTCTCGCAGACAATCAGGGTATCGAATACTCTCATGGATGTATGAGAAGTCATTTTATCGTGAATAACCATTTAAGTTGAACCGGGAGCGAACACAGCTGATTACGATATTTGCAAGGTTACGTTTTGCAACAATCAATAGTGGAAACTATTTTATTTCTGTATTCTGGCTATTTTAAGGAGACTTTAGTTTTTTGAAGATAATTTTTTTCAATATTCTTCATTCTTCGCGTAGTTATAAAAAGAAAATGTTTGCCGTTATGATACCAAAAGTTTAACCTGATACAAAGAACTGAAGAAATGCGAAAATCAACTAGTAATTGCATACATTAAAAAAAAAGAAGACTTAAAAATCAGAAAATTGTGCTTTTAAAACATGGAAAAATGTCAGAATTATTTAACTACGTATTATTTTAATTGATTCTTTAATGAAAAATTTTTAAGACACCAAGCACGAAATATGTATTATCATTCGCGAAGAAAGAAATTAGATTCTAAAATGTCATAATTCAGGGTGACCGCTGAAACGGGAAACTCGGAAAGGACCAGGAATTATTTTAGACTGGGAAGTGACAGTGAATTTTTTCTTGGACCGGGAATTTTACAAGTGTTTAGAAGACAAATCTATTCAATCACTTGAAATGTCAAGAATTTTATATCACAATATATATAATACAATTTAAAATAAGTTTGATTTCAACTTTTTTTAAAAATGATAAGTGTAATTGACAAATTTTTCAAAAATAAAATCATTAAGTTTACAATGTGTAATTCCAAAATCTTTTACCAACAAAATTTTCTATTGTGAATTTTATTTATAAGGGTACATTTTCCATTAAAATTAAACTGTAGTTCGTCTATTCGAAATTGAACAATAACACAGCCACACAAAAAAAGTGTGCGGATCTGGTAAAAAGACACACGTATTCCTATGGATTTTGGGGCGTTGAATTTAAATTCGGTATCAAAATTCACCCATCACGTCATGTTTGAGCCATAACCTCAAAAAAAGACGAAAAATCATGCACTGAGGCAAATAAATTTCAAAATAATGCCAGTGATGCAAATTTTCACTTCAAAAACATGTCGACAACTGTGAATGATCAACCCTTGCCTGATATCAACTTATTTAACATAACTTTACCCAATAGAACCTGACCTCACCTAACCTGAATTAACAGAAATTTATTGAACTACACGTAAAGCTCTGGAAGCATATTTTCCCAATAGCAAATGTGTGCTACATCGAATGGGTCAACTCGAGCCTAACTTAGAAATAAATCTAACCTAACCTAACCTCACGAAACACAATTAAACTGATTGTGTTGTCCCGTTGTGTTTGCGATACCGTTTTATTCACCTTCGGCTCAACCTACATAGAGGTTTAACCTATCCTAACCTAACAAAACCTGACCTAACCTAACTGATTACGCCGGCAACCCTGTTCTTGCGTACTTTCATATTTTGACATTAATAGCAGTAAATGTCTGGAGTTTCGTAACCGCTTGTTGCTAGCATTATTCGCCTGTGTCTGTAACCAGGGCACCTCCACGTGGTGACGGTGGACAATGGATCCACATTGGCTGAGTCCCTGGGTAAACGGCGTTTATGCCGTCATGGCAGACACAGGTAAAAAGTGTATTGCGATGCAGAAAAATACCCCAGTATCGGCGTATGGATGGGGTGGAAAAGCGGGCTCTCCGACGTCGTCATCATGTAACCGTAGCTCTTCATCAATGGATCACTTGGTTGGTGTAGAGTCTCATGCTTCAAGGAAAAAAACCGCGCGCATTTCTCAATCGCATGCCTGCAAGAATAGGTCAGATTCATTCTGTTATATTTGCAGTAAATATGAAGTGAGCAGTTTGCGAAAATCAATAGCCGAGGAAGTGAAAAGTCTTTACGAAAAGTGTTTTGACCTTAAATTGCTGCACCAAAAAAAAAATGGGTTCCTCACGTCATTTGCAGTGCCTGCAGACTTATGTTGTATCGCCTAAAAAATTCAAACAACGAAAAGTACCACAAGTACTCTACACCAACCACATGGAAAAAACCCGTTATTGCGAAGGTCTGCTAGTTTTGCATGAATTCCGTCAAAGGGTTCAACGCCAAAAATAAAAATAACATTTCGTACATTAATGTGTGCATAGCCACAAGAGCCATTGAAATTAATAAAAATGCACGTTAGACTGATTTAAGCGCTTTAGAAGATGATAGAATGGAAGTTGAAAGTCAACGTCATGGAGACGGTAGTGAAACCAGTGATCGAACAGAAAATAGTTCTGATGCTTCCGATGAAAATGACGAAAAATATGACGAATATGGCGTGAATAAAATGAAATTGAAGGTTCCAATATTAGTGTCGCAACTAGAACGGAATGATTTTATTAGAGATCTTGGATTACCGAAAGACGGCGCTGAATTTGCCGATTCATTTCTAAAAAGAAGAAATCTTCTAGAGCCAAAGACAAAAGTTTCATTCTATCGCGACAGGGATAAAGAACTCAAAAAGTTTTTCGTTAAAGACGAAGAGACGTCTTTAGTGTACTGCACTGACGTTAACGGGCTAATGAATCACTTGAAGAAAAATGTGTACCTGAACGAAGAATGGCGACTTTTCATTGATTCGTCAAAACGCAACATTAAGGCTGTTTTACTGCATAACACAAATTCTTACGCTCCTATCCCTATAGCTCACTCAACGGTGATCAAAGAAGAATATAACAATGTTAAAATGCTTCTTCAAAAAGTAAGTTACACGAATCGTAAATGGCAAATATGTGGTGATCTCAAAATCATAACAATGATATTAGGCCAACAATCGGGTTTCACGAGAGAGCCATGCTTTATATGCCTGTGGAATAGCAGAGATCGAGCCAATCATTACAGCAAAAAACATTGGCCTTTAAGAGATTCATTTAAACCTGGTTCTCATAATATTATCAACCAAAGCCTCGTTGATCCAGAAAAAATTTGACTACCACCCCTCCACATAAAGCTTGGGCTCATGAAGTAATTTGTCAAGGCGTTAGACAAAGATAGACAATGCCTTTAAGTATATATCCCTTAAATTCCCTAATGTTTCAGACGCTAAATTGAAAGAAGGAGTTTTTGATTGACCACAGATTTGAATATTGACAAGAGATACTAATTTCGTGAGCCACATGACGAAAATTGAAATTGACCCTTGGGAAAGTTTTAAAGCAGTAAACGCAAATTTCCTCGGTAACAAAAAAGTCCAGACTACGAGAATATTGTTGCGAAAATGATAAAAAACTACAAAAAGTTAGGCTCATGATGGTCATGATGGCTGTTTTTTGCTGGGTGTTGAAAAGGGAAACGAATGTAGGTCTTAAGCGTAAGCGTAACCCTTTGCATCGTTCCTTCGAAGAAAAAAGGACACGTTATAGCAGGCAGAAAATAGACTGAAGTAGGTCTATAAATCAATTTAATTACGATAAAAAGCAAGATAAAATGTAAACACGAAAGATAGTATAAATATATATTCCTTAAGTCTAAGAGAAGCAGAGAGAAAAAATTTTTGAATAAAACTCTTATTCATTTGCATGTTTAAGTTACAGTTCTACATTTTAATTGATACAAATATTGTCAGGTTAATTGAAATGGGGTCAATTCTACTTGTAGTTCTAAGTTTCTTCAAATGATTAGTGCGCGTCTAAAGTTTTAACCACCTGTAGTACAATGAAATGAATTTTATTGTATTACAACGGGAACACTTAAGTAAAGTTGTGTTGCGTTAAGCAAAATTTCGTAAGGTTCTGTTAAGTTAGATTCATTTGTAGGTTAAAATTGAGTTAACCTATTAAATATAGCACACATTTAAGACTAAGAACTGTACGCTTACATAGCTGCACGTGTGGTTGAATTTCATTCGGGTAGGTTAGGTCAGGTCAGGTTTTGTTAGGTTAGGATAGGTTAAACCTCTATGTAGGTTAAGCCGATGTTGAATGAAACGGTACCGCAAACACAACGGGACAACACCGTGAGTTTAATTGTGTTATGTGAAGTTAAGTTAGGTTAGGTTAGGATAGGTTTGACTTCTTTGCAGGTTAAGGCCAAGCTGATTCGAGCGGTACCGCAAACACAACGGGACAACACAATCAGTTTAATTGTGTTTCGTGAGGTTAGGTTAGGTTGGGTTAGGCTAGGTTAGATTTATTTCTAGGTTAGGCTCGAGTTGACCCATTCGACGTAACACACATTTGCTACTGGGAAAATATGCTTCCAGAGCTTTACGTGTAGTTAAATAAATTTCTGTTAATTCAGGTTAGGTGAGGTCAGGTTCTGTTGGGTAAAG
>NC_046659.1:8973693-8989029 GCF_010883055.1 Belonocnema kinseyi | reverse complement strand
TGATTTTTGATACCGAATTTGAATTCAGCGCCCCAAAATCCATAGGAATACGTGTGTCTTGTTACCAGATCCGCACACTTTTTTTGTGTGGCTGTGTAATTGAATGATTTTATGGGGCGATTCTAAATCAGTTAACATTAAGCAATTTACAGATTTTGACGTTAAAAATTGAACTACTTCAATTCAAAAGCCTTGGTAGTTAATCAAACGTAAACTTTTGACTGTAACTTTATGAACATTCTATTGTTTTCAGTAGCCTTGAATCATTAAAATTTCAGAGAGCTAAACTCAAACTTAGAACGGCACAATGTTAATTTTATTGTTCCGTTCAACAAATTTTTATTCATAAATGAAAATGAATTTAGATGTGTGAATAACAGATAAAAATGTATTCATGTAGAAAAAATTCGAGTTTTTTTACTACGATGTCTCAAATATGGGTATGTCACGATATCGAAATGATCATATTTAACTCACCGTTTAGTTGCTTTTAAACATCCAAACGGCCGGAAATAGCCCTTTAACAGGTCACAAAAATAATGTTGTCAAAACCCTTTTCCAACGTTTCAGCGGGGCGGGAAGGCACTTATATGAATAGTAAGAAGAATAATGTTGACCAAATTACTACCCATTTCCAACTTCTCGTTAAATATGATCATTACGATATATAGCGACAGAATCATATTTTTGAGACATAGTAACAATAACTTTTAATTTTTGCCTCATCAAATCGATTCATTTATCGTTCAGTATACCATATGCAGCAATGTACAGTAATTATTTAAAAATAATGTTTGAAAAATTAGGTTTTAAAGTTGTTCTACGTTCTGACCATGATGGTTTTAAATGTTTTACCAACGGTAAACGGTATACCACTCTCATACGGAGCATCACCATTTTGATTTAAAAAAAAATGCTAATGTACTAGGTGTCGAAGTAAACAAAAAACAAAGATTATTCAGGGAAATGTTTCATATAGCAAAGAATAAATTTTCGGTTAACAAGAGAACTGACATCGATGGTCTAAGCGGCATATTTCTGAATTTAATTAATAATACTAATAACTGTAAATTCTTATATATCATGACTGTTGTACATAGAATTTTGTTTTTAACCAAAATTAATTACGATATCTATTTTATAATAAGTGAAGGTTTCAATATTCAGAAGTTTCTTATATTAGTTATGATAAGATAATAAAAGAGATTCCGATTTCTTATCTCATGTATGACGTAGGATGTATATTGCGCACTCAAGGGATCATTTGAGCAGCGAATCAAATTATACTGTAACCACCTTGTCTACATAATGTTAATGTCCTGTATCTGTGAAATGTCACTTATTCCTTGGCTAAAAAGATGATGTGATGGCCCACCAAGATTTTATTTTTTATTTTCATTTGAACATCTTGACAATGCCACCACAATGCGCAAGTCATTTATCGCATATTTTTCAATATCTATTGCATCTGCTTTTGTGGAAAATGATGTACTTTTTTACAACTGCAATTATTAAAATCGCTAGAAAAATCAGTTGCAATTTTTTGCTGCAAGATCTTCTTACTCCAAAATTTGGTTATGACTTGTTTCATTGAGGAGTAATATGGTAAAATATTTTAAATATAAAGTTTTTACTTCGTTTTTTAGGAACAATGTTGACAGTTTTTTGTGTTATCTGTGTTTAGGATGTACATAATAGTATGACTGAAGAGGCCCTTCGTCGAAGGGCGAAACGTTCAAGTTTCACTAAATAAATCATTTTTGACCAGTATACAGGCAAACTATACCATCCTCTATTTAATTATATCACCTGCTCGACATCAAATAACATCATCTAATAAAGATTCTAATAGTTTGTTACCAAGAATTTTTTCCAGTCAAAATAGAGGCGACGCCCTTATTCTGCAATCTAACCTAACAAAATTGTCTTAAGATTCCTGGTAAAATTCAAAATGAATTCTTTATTTCGAAAAATTAATTTCAGCAGCATATTTAGGAATATTTCAAAACAATAGCAAATTTTAATTAATAAATAACAATTGAATAGTTATGATTTTGGAAAAAATTAGAATAAGTTTAAGAGATATTTAGAAGTTTTGAACAAGTTGAAAAATAAGTTGAAACTTTAAAGGATGTCAAAAAATTGTAAACAAAATTTAGATTTTCTAAGTTTTCAAACCAAAAATTTAGAAGGTTTTCAAGCATTTTGAAAGGTTGCAAAGTATAGAAAAAATTGAATTAGATTCCATACAAAATGGACAATAATTTTTTATTTTTAAAAATAAATTTCAAGCGAATATTTAAAAAGATTTTTCAAAACTGTAAAAATAATAATGTAAAGTTTCCAAGACATGGAAAAGAAACTGTAGATTTTTAAAGATTTTAATACAAAATTTGGTAGGTTTTTAGGCATTTTAAAAGATTTCGACATTATGAATTTTTTTCAGGTAACTGGAAATATTTAAAGTGAACAATTATTCATTTTCAACGACTCAAAATTAAATTGAAATTATGTAACTTTTGAAAATTCATAAACTTGTTGATTTATTCTTCAATCTAGGACATTGAAAATCCTAGCGCTCATTCATAAATAATATGAGTTTGATTCGTTAAAACGATTTTCTCATACAAATAATTTTTTAAGAACAAGAAAAATCTGCCTCAGCCCGGATTTTAACCGGGCGAAGAATAACCTAAAAATTATTATTATCCTCCCCCTGAGAGTGGAGGGGAGAGGCTAATAATTGTGTGCCCCCTCCCCTCAAGCCCTTCTTTGGACCCGCGCCTGGCGTAAGATGGATTTAGGATGCTCATAGACAGGGTGTGATGTGGATAAAGAAATTGGAAGGAGTAAGGGAAAGCAAGGGAATAGGGCAGAGCCAAATAGTTGATCCTCAAAAAAGAAATTAAAAAAGCAAAAGTTAAATTTAAAATCGTGGAAAAATGTTTGTTTTTAATGGTAAAAGGAAACAGAAGCCCTGGAAGATCGCTCATTACTAGAGTTATTAGTATTATTTTTTGATATTTTTATTTTATTTTATTTTTAAGTAAGGAGAAACATTAGAAGATAAGCAGCTGATAACTTAGATTAAGGATGGAATGTAAATTTTATGTGCAGGGAGCGATGGCCCTCAAACACTTAAAAGGGAGATATTAAATATATATACCAAAGAAAAAAATTACTTTTGAGCTATTGGTAAGCTCTATTGAATCGCAAAAAGAGCGGTTTGAAAAGGATAACCTTGTGCGAGAAAGCCCTGGTAAAATATCAGCCCGCACCAGAAAACCCTAAGGGTTAAAAAATGTAAAATAAAAAATAACCCTAAGGGTTAAAAAATGAAAATAAACAATTGTTTTAGATTTTACCTATCTAAATAAAGAGAGGAATTTTTGGGGTTCATTTTATTTGCAAAGAAAAGCTTAGGTTCCTACATTGAAGAAAAAGTAAGAGATCAAAGTTTCTTTAAATTGTAATAAATCTTAACATTAATTAAATATTATATAGAATGCATATTTAAAAATATAGAACATCTACTAATGACGGACCTTAAAATTTACGAACTGTTAAAAGCTAATTTTTGGTAGTTTTCAAAACTTCTTGAAATTCTTGAACTCATTAAACTTGTGTTCAATTGATAAATGTCATTAAGATAAGTTGTAAATTTTTAAATTCTTGCTTAAATTATGGTTTAATCAAGGCATTTTCAAATATATGTAATATATACTAAAAGCTTGGATTACACTCTTTAATCTTTCAAAAGAAATTATTGTTGCTACTTGCAAGAAAATGCTAATCCTATAACAATTTTAACTTTCATAGAATTTAAATTTTTTTAAAGAGGATCGTTGAATTAAATCATCGATAAGAGTCAGCCTCGAGGCACCGTCGTGTTCAGAAGTGTTTGTAAACGCGTGCTCACGAGTGCTATCTCTCGCTCTAGCGTGCGTCTATTATTGTGCAACGACTGTGTATTCCAGAATACTGTTCAACAAGTGCGGCAAGTTGTACATCAACTGAACTCGATAATAACAAAGTGCAACTTGCCACAGTCATCGACAAAAACAAAATCTTTAAAAAAATGAGAAAATAATCAAATTCAAGTGTTTGTTACGAGACTGTACAAAGCCATCTTGATCCGGCCAGAGAATACATTATAAAGTACCCTAGTGTCTATGGTCTTGACTTGAACCTAATCACTAATTTTCTGGTACAGGCTCACGAAAATCGTGATATACCACAGACTGCTCTCGATTTTACTGCTGATATCTCTGCAATGAACTCAATGCTTGAAGGCATTGTCGAATGTCTATCTGATAAGAATTTGAAAAGTAGAATTCTAAGGATTTTGAAAAGCCTAGCTAATTTGGATACAAGTGACTCTCAAAGCGACATGACTGCATCTGAGTGTCTGGGCCAAGAATCAACCTTCGCAACACAATCAATCTTTTACAAATGGAGAACGAAGTTAACAAAAACAATATCATCACTTTCCCGGCTTTGTAATTTTCCGGAAAGATCGTACTCACTCTAAAGCAGAAGGTATTTTAATTGCAATCCGTAAAAACATTGCGTTTTGAGAAACTACTGATGTAAAAACGGTTTACCAATGAGTCGACATGTGTGGCATTCATCTAAATAATTTAACTCCTTCTCGTGACTTGCTTGTTTGCTATAGAACCCTAGGTCTCACTCTTTCTCAAGAAAAATGGAAGACTATTCTAGATAATACAGTAAACAAGATAAATTGCTTACTAATGGGCGATTTCAACGCCCACAGTTCCAGCTGGAATTGCATCTCGACTGATAAAAATGGTGAAAACCTTGAAAATTCAATTGATACTCGTAATCTTTTTTAGCACAATGATAACACGCTTACTCATATTCACACTCAATATATAATTAAATCTAACATTGACCTTATTTTCTCTTCACTAAACATTGCCGATAAAATTTCTGTTAACACAGCTGAACAGACCTGGGGTTCAGACCATTACCCTCTTTTCGTTAACTACAGCACACAAAAAAATATTTAGACGAAAAAGGCATTCAAAATTAAAACCAAAAGTATTGATTGGTCTCTGTTCACTGAATCTTTGGATAATTGTTACTTCAATTTTGTTTCCGTCCAGTACACAAGATCCGAATGATTGGATAAATTATAGAAAGGCATTCACAGTAGCAAAAAAAACTTTCAAACAAAACAGAAAAAATTGCTTTAGAAAATTGGCTGAGAGCATAGACTTTCGATCAAACCCCACTTTTGTTTGGAACAAATGCAAGGTCTTAAAAAATAAATGGGTGAAAGTAACTTCTTCTCATTACAAAGAAAATCTACAATCTGAAGATAACATAATAACCAAAATACTGGCTCCAACTTTCTCATTTTCTCAGACTCCCTGAGTGCCTTACAGAGTCTCCAGAGCAACAAAATCGAAGTCAAAATTAACCCCTACATTCTTGAAATCAAAGAAAAATTTAGTCAATTCATCTCCTCGAATGAAAATGCAAAGATTATTAGCATTCATTGGATTACTTCTCGCAGAGGGATCCGCGGAAATAAAGAGGTGACGCTCTAGCCAAGGCTGCTACATCTTTGAACAGCTGTAATATTTCTAAAATACCTTTTACCGATTTCTACCAATACTTTAAGGAAGATTCCATAGTAAATACTCTTATCGCAAATGAAGAGTCAGGCACGATCAAAGGTGTTACTTATTTTGCTTCATATAATTCGAACCACAAGTCTCCGTGGTACGCCAATAAAAAGATTAAACGAAAATTCATCACGACCATTAACCGTTGCCGAACTAACCATTACAATTTAGCAGGCTCGCTCTCTCAAATCGGTTTCATTGATGATCCTAAATGTAAATGTGGCCCTGAACGAGAGGACCTGAACCATGTAGTCTAGCAATGCCCTACTTATGACTCTCAAAGACTAAAACTAATCAAAAATCTGAAAAGGAAAACGAAAATAAACGCGTCTTACTGTATGGAAATGTTCATCGCTGAACCAAATATCTCTGCCTGCCTCCTCATATTTTCGTTTCTAGAAGAATGTAACCTCGATATCTAAATTCGTTTTTATCGAAAACTACTTAAATCTGCGCTTCATTTTTTTTTCTTTATGCTTTATAATTAGTTTAATCATACTATGTAGCGTTCATAAGCCCATATAAGGTTTGAATAAATCTTAATTAGAAAAAAAAATCATCGATAATGGATTACCTCGCGCCTCGCGATCGGATATTTATTCTTTGCATTTGTAATGCTTGAATAAAACTTTATCAAAAAGATCTGTTTCCGATGGCAATATTTTTATGCGTCTTGATGTTCTGAATTGTCTACTTAATTAAGTATGGTCAAAGATTAAGTTTCTCAAAGCTCTGTAGGTTTTAAGGTACACATTCTCATTGTAACACACGCACTACGCGCTTGATTTTCGACAGACATTTGTAAGCAGGTTTTTTTAATCCTTTTTTCTCGTAACTTTCGTCGTTTTTCCACATTTATTTATTTTTTTTATTTTCAATGTTATTTTTCATGAATAAAACAAAACGTACGCGCCCTATCAAGAATTTTTTATCTTTCATTATTTTTTGTGCAATCAAAATTTGAATTTTTGATTTTCTAAGAAAATCCAAAAATTTGTTATGATAGTCTTGTAGGGCTTTCAAAATGCAATATTTTTCTTTTCTTGACTTTTTTCATGGCGTGCGTTTTTTGGCTTAAGATTTGGATTTTCAGTTAATTTCAAAAAAATTTCAAATGCTATAACTCTGAGAATTTCCTTTTTATCAAAAAAAGTCATAAGGATGAATTGTTTGTCCTGTTCGATACTATAAATATCCTTACATAGAATTTTCGAATTCAGAAAAAAGTAGTCTCAAAGATTTTCAAAATGCGCTCACTTTTTGAATTTTTATCAAAAATGGCTGGTTAACGAAGTGCCCTTTCTTTTAGGACCAAAAAAGTGTGCTAAAGATGAATATCATCCGATCATTTTTTCGAGAGTTATCGTATTTACGGATGGCCAGACGGACGGACAGACAGACAGACTTCATCGTAAAAACTTGATTTTCGGATTCAGGGAGTCTCGAAACGTGGAGATCCGTTGAAAAACGGTGATTTCAAATATCTGACAATTCTAATACTTTCACAATCATAAATGATGAGAATGTAAAAAGTATTAAATTTGAAGTAGTTACGTTTTTAAAATCTCTGATACAAAATTGTTCATATTTAAAGACTTGCATTTAAAATGTATAACCTTTAAATTATTGCTCAGTGTTGAAGGTTTAAACTTGATCTGATTATAAAAATTTGAATTTCATATTCTTCAATTTGCAACATTTTCAACAAAAAAGTGTTATTTTCACAAATCCCCGTTCAGAAACATAAAATTTTGTTAATATTATGTACACACCTTTATGCAAATTATGACATGAAAATATCATCATTTCTTAAAAAGTAAAGAATCTATTTTTAAAAAAATCAGCAAATTTACATTATAATTTACGTTCTACTATATGCCCAGCTGTTTAAATAGAACATTTTCATGTAAAGGTTACCAAAATCTTTCAATGCTTTCTAAAATATTTCGAAAGGTTCAACTTTAAAAGCTGAATATCATTCAAATTAAAATAGCGCAGTTTAAACGTCTTAAATTTGGACAAAAAAATTCTCAAAATTCTCAATTTTCAGGGTGGTCATTTTTTTCCAGGAAAAAATTTCCGTTCTATTCCCGGTCATCAAAGATTTTTCTGGGTCATTCCAAAAAATAGTTTATGGTGTTGTGGTACTTTTTATAAAATCTATCAGGAAGAATGATTAGGGCGTCTACTAAATCATAAAATTAAAAATTTCCAGCTATTTCCAAACATTTTTCGCCCTTGATGTTCGATTTCTCGTGCCTGTGGAGCATGCGCGAAGTGCTTGATTCTCTGTTCTTTTCCTAGTTAAATAAAATTCCAGGCTTTTTCTCGATTTTCCGGTTTGCTAGCTACTCTGAATAAATTTGACAGCTATTTTAATATTTGACCGGATCCATTTCATATAAGGCAGGTTCTACACTTTAAGACGCATTATTTTTCGGTAAACAAATATATTTTCTTTAGACAAATTTGGCAAAACGAATATTTCCCACTTGAACAAAAAATTAATTCGTGGTTAATAAAACTATTTAAATATTGACAATTGTTTCTTAATATAAATCTATTCATGAAGCATTAATAGCTGTTAAGTGAAATTGATTATTTAAATTCTCTTTTCAAATTCTGGTGAGGTTTAATGTATTCTTTCCGTTCCGATTTTACATGATGTTAAAATTAAAATTAAACAAGTTTTTTTCTAATTTCTGGGAGGGTTTGAACCCCCCAAAGCCCCCCTTGCAAACGGCCTGGCCACCAAACTTTATTTTTAAAATTTCATGACTTTTCTTTAACTAATTTTTCATCTCCTATGGATATTCACATTTAAAGGCCAGAATTCTTATCTCGTAACATCTCAATATAAAATCTTATATAAAGGTAATGACGCAATTTCAAATAATTTTTTTAAAAATATGTTATTCTTTGTAACTATTTAATGTTTCGCTTATTAAAATTCCCTGAATTTTTGGAGTAAACGTCGTTAGAATCTGAAACGAGAATTAGAATATCTGTATCAGTTTAACAATTCTCGAAGTTTGAAGAAGAAATTTTATTTTTTAGTCAGGGCCTTGATCTATAGAACCTGTCTAATTTTAAATGAATTCCATATTTCTTTTTTTGAATATCTGAACTTAAAAAATACTTTTTTCACATTGTAAACTTAAAAAATATTAATTAATGTATCCCAGAAAATATTAAAATTATTATTCGCGTCATTCCGTGAAAATATCTTCTTTGATTTGATGACCTTCATAACGCAAATACCACAAAATGAAATTGAAAAGTCCTCCGATAAAAGCAAGTGGACTGCACGTTTTCGGGTGCGCTGATCACGAATTCGTAGCCCCCATGAACCCTACACATCAAGGTCATATGAAAGTGAACTTCGTTGATGTGAGACATGCCCTCTTTTTGAGCCCAGATTCTCAAAGAGTGGGAGATTTTAAGTTCAGATATATCTTCATCCGTAGCCCCTATGGCCTCTATATGTCAGCATCAAAGTCTTTTGAAAGTCAACTTCGTTAATTCGAGAGATATCATATTTCTTACCTCAAATTCTGAAAGAGCGGGAAATTCTAGGTTCGGGTATATTATTACCTATAGGACCCAGATTCCTCTAAAGGTCATATGAATGTCAAAAATATTCTTTAGAATTTGAAGGTGAAATTGATCATTCTAAATTATCTGGAAAGTATCTCGTCATAATAGTTGGATACAGAAGAGATGACATTCATACTTAGATGCACATGCAATTCCGGAAACTGCTGCAATTCGGGCGCAGTTCTCCTGAAATCGCGCGTGCAGTAAGTTATGACCCTGACACCTGGGTATTTTTTCACTTTTACCCATATATGTAAGTAACTTTGGCAGCCCTCACAGTTCCACACGACAATCCATAAGAAGTCAAACTTATCCGATTCGTCTGTTTCATTCCCTGTCAGCTAACTTCACTGCAGCAATGGAAGTTTGTGGCTTGCAATTTTCCAGGCAGGCATGACGAATTTTGTGGAAACAAAAGACAGTTTACTCTACAAATATAGCTGTAATAGGATTTACCTTCAGTTTTTTTCTGTGAAGTCTCTAGGTGTAGGCGTGAATCTGTAATGGCATGCAAAAGAAAAAGTACGAGTAGCTGTATGATGCAGGGATTCGGAGGCCCTGTATCAGTGATTGGTCAGTGTGAGCAAGCAGGCCCGCAATCAGCGTCATCATGCGGCCGCAGCTTTACATTGATGGGCAATTTAGCCTCTGTTCAGTCCACTGCTATAAGAATATAAATGACGCCGTGCAATACGCAAATACGCTTGTTGATAACTTTTGTGTTGTTTTTGGGAAGTACGTCATCAGTCTTCAAAGAAAACCATTTACAGATAATTTAAAGGAAAATTAGAAAAATTTCTTCAGTCTAGATACTAGTGGATTGGACAATTTGTGGACTCAGAAAACTATATGCGTAAAATGTAGATTGCAACTTTGGTTGGCTAGTTGTATTGAAGGGCGAAGGAGCCCGTGAAGCCCCCCTCCCCTGGCGCTCAAATTTATAAGTCTATTGTGTCACAGCCGTGTAAAGTGCTCGAAAATGACCAGCGACCAGCGTGCGATAGTCCCCTTGCTATGGAGCCTCTTTCGCAAGGAAATCCCTGATTATTTTTCGAGTCTCTCAAAGTGGCTCAGTGATCCCCAGGAATATTCCCCTCGACATGAAGCCCTTTACATAGGAGCGCACTGACCTCTTTTAAGGGAACGTACAGTTTGAGTCGGGTTCTGAACCATCAGAGCCCCAGTTTAAAGTGCGTAGAAAATTCCAATTGGTACCGGCACAAGGATCGAACCCCAGTCCTTCTTTTTGGAAGCCTGGCGCGCTATCATCTGAGCCAGCAGGACTCTTTTAAATTGCAACTTTACTTTTAAAAAAACAACAAGATTTTCCTCACCAATGATTTGGCGAAATCCGACAGATCATAACACGGATTGCTATTTTTGCTTAACTAATACATCTGGGTACAACCGTGAAAACGTATCTCTTATATCTTACGCATCTGTTCAGTCTATGACTCTTTCTGTCCTCTTCACTATTAACTATGATATGAGAGAAATTGAGATGGCGACTAATGAAGATTCTTCTGATATAGATGCGGAAAATATTGAAATGCAGGTTGAAGATTCAAGAGACGAAGATAATAATCACAGTTTTATAGATGAATCGTTTATTTAAGATGAACTGGGTGATCTGGTTTGAGCCGCAGGACTATTGAAAGAACTTTCTCTGCTAGTAGCATCTAGATAAAAAGAAAAAGGGGTTCGAGCTTCTGGAACTCGTATATCCTTCTACCGAAATCGAGATTACTCATTTAGGAAATTATTATCAAATGAATTATATTTGGTATATTGTAACCATGTTGAAGATTCAATAAATTAATTAAGGTACGTTAAGTATGAAGCTAGTGACTGGCGTCTATTTATAGATTCTTCGACAAGAAGTTTGAAAGCTGTTTTGTTTCATAATGGCCACATATATGCTCCTATATCAGTCGGTCATTCTGTCGTGTTAAAAGAAGAATATTATAATCTATATTTACTGATCCAGAATTTGAATTATGATTTTCACAACTGGCAGTTGGTCGAATATTTAAAAACAACGACTATATTATTAGGCCAACAAAGTGGATTCACAAAACATACATGTTTTATTTGTGAATGGAACAGCCGATACCGAAAGCAACATTATGTGAAAAAAAGACTGGACACTTAGACAAAATTTAACGCCAGCTTCCATGCATATTATACAGGAAAGTCTTATCTCCATACATAAAGTCATCTTTCCACCTCTACATAATAAACTATGTTTGGTGAAACAATTCGTCAAAGCAATGAAGAACCTACCAGGAGGAAGTGATACCTTTATGTACATCTTTGAGAAGTTTCCAAAACTTTCTGAAGCTGAGATTAATGAAGGAGTCTTCGATGGCCCACAGATAAGAGAACTGTTGCAGGATAAAGAATTTGAAAGAAGAATGGTAAACAAGGAGCGAGCGGTATGGCAAAGTTTCAAAGACGTTCAACAAATATTTCTAGGAAATAATAAAGATGCTGATTAGAAGAATATTGTGAATAGAATGTTAAGAAATTATAGATAAATAGGATATATAATGTATTTAATGATCCAGTTTCTACATAGCCATTTTGATTACTTGCTGGAAAATTTGGGGGATTTCAGCGAGGAACAGGGTGAAAGATTTCACTAAGACTTCAAAGATGTCGAAAGAAGATGCCAATGTTATTGGGACGTAAGTATGATAGCGGGCTATTGCTGGTCTCTCAAGAGAGATAATACTACTCCATATAAGAAAAAATCTCTTCGCAGATTTTTTTCCTGTAAACGAATACGTTATTCGTGAATTTATTTTTTTAATGACAGCGTATATATGACCTTCATATGACCTCTACAGGTCACTGGGACCCGTGGATAAAAATATATACCAGAACATAAAATTTCCTTCTCTTTCAGAACCTGAGCTCTAAAATATATCTTTCAAATGCATGAAGTTAACCTTCAAGTTGCCTTGATCCAGATGTATATGGGCCATAGGGACTACAGATTCATGATCAGCACACCCGAAGACTTATTTTGTAAGGATAATTACCTCGATATGAGCAAAGCATGACAAGCTACTAGGTTTATCAGTTCTAAAGAATGTTTTAGACCTTCATGTGACCTCTAGAGGTCACTGAGACCCGTGGGTAAAAATATATCCGAACCTGAAATACCCCGCTCTTTCACAATCTGAGCTCAAAAAGGTGATATCCCTCAAAGAAACGTAGTTGACGTTCAATTGATCTTGATCCTGACGTATAGGGTTTATAGGTGCCACGGATTCGTGATCAGCACACCTGAAAACGTATAGTCCACTTGGTTTAGTTGGAGGACTTTTCGATTTTATATTGTGGTACTGTATAGGCTTTAGAGGTTTGTAACTTACAAAAAATTCCCGGTTTACCTGCCCAGCGGTCGCCTTGATTTGGCATAATATTAGTTTAAATATTGTTCGACTAAGGAAGTATCAAAGTCAAGTTATTAAATTTGAAATATTTTGAATTAGAAACATTTCTACTATGAATTAAATAATGAATTAAAATTCAATTAAACGTGAAATAAATTGTAACGTTTGAAATGATTTAGTCTTAAATTCCTTTATGTCAACAGCTAAACATTAAAATTATATTATTGGAATAATAAACAATTCTTAATGGTTTAATTCAAAAATCTTAAAATTTTATTTTTACCATTAAATTGCTCAACGAATAAAGCGTTTTGAGTTTCGAACTGCTTTCTATGTGAAAAAATTAAAACAAATCATTTTAAAATTCTGATAGTCTTAAATTACATGAAAAGATATTTCCAAAACACTGTAATAGAAGTCTTATCTAATAATCCTAAAAGAAGCTACACTAACATGAAGGTGAAAAATCACCTGAAAAAGTGAAAACTTTAGGGCTCTGTATATTGGTCATCGGTTGGTAATTTGACCTATGGTTTGCTGAATTAATATAGGTCCACTAGGTCTATGATTAAGCCAAGTTTCAACCCTATTAAAAAAAGCAGTGATTTTTGGGTGTGAACACTTGACGTATTTAGTCTAATATACTGGAGCTATGTTTCCAACAGTACAAATAACACATTTATACACAAGTGGTTAAAAATCTTTGAGCGCATTTTAAAACATTTTGAAGATTTCGATTCTAAATGCTGGCAAATATTATTTTTTAAATTAAAAATCGCATTATTGTTGAATAAAGTTTGAAAATAAAAAACTACAATAGGGATTTGTAGAAAAACATTTATGGAATAAAGGGGCCCTACGACGCTAGAATATAGAATAAGAATTGTAGCCTCTAACTAAACAGAAATCAAATACATAAAACTCTAAATAACTTATATTAGTTAAATAATTTTACGTGAAATATTTGTTAAAAATTTCCTCCCGGTTTGTTCAAAAATAATTTCAAATTAACAATAAAAATATTTCTAGTCACTTGATTTATAAATGGTTTTTAAATCAAATTGAAAATGTACTTACCAAAAAGAACATAATAAAACACAGATCTTCACACTGATGTACGATAATAGATGTATAAATAAAGCTATCCATGTACAATAAGTAATATGTAAAACGCGCAAGCACCTTCAGCACTGGTGCTGTTGCCGATAACGGTGAAACAATCAAAAACACGCTGGTGACTGATCTGCAGTTTGTGGTTATGTGTTGTTCCGGTGACTGCCGCCATTCTGAGTCTTCACGGAATGTCAGGTATGCTATTAGTGGACGAGTTTGAACTTGAAGTTTTTAGTTCTCGTAAACGAATCACACCATCGGTTAGGGCTAAAAGGAATTTAAAAATGATAACGTCTATAAATTTTCACATTCGTGGCACGTGGAGTAAAAATAGAACTCAGTGGTCCACGAAAAAAAGTATGTGAAAAGTAGTGAAAATTTGTCTCAACATCACTTTTATTCGTTAGGATCGTCTGATTCTTGAATCTTTAGTAACGATTTGCTCATCTATGAATGATGGATTAAGAAAATCCAGCTAATTACTTTATCATATTTTTATTTTTTATTCAATAATTCCTAATGTTTTCAATGTCATCATTTTTAACGTCTTCAATTTGATATTTGCTTAAAAACAATCCACTTTATAAAGTATCAAAGTAAACTTATTAAATTCATACATTTTTAGCATCTTTAATTAAAAATTATTTTATTAGTTTAAAAGTATTTCATTCAAAGCCACTCAGTGAAAGAAAAGGTTTTTTGCTTTAAAGAAACTTTTATTAAATTAAAAAGGTTTCTTTGGTTTGAAGAAATTGTTTTTTATTTCAATGAAAAGTTTTCCTTAACTTAACATGATTTCCTTCCTTTCGAAATTATTTTCGATTGAAGGACAAAAATTACATTAAAGAAACTCCATCTTTAATTGTATACAAATACTTTTCCAAATATAGGCTTTCAAGCATTAAAATGAGCCCTACAACAATAGGGCTAAATAAGAGAACGTTTCAGTTTGTTCGTCTGAATTTTTCAGAATTTTCTGAATCGCAATTTTTAATTGAGGAATTTTAATTCTAAGTATTTATTTCTAAAAGAGAAAAAATTAATTGTAAATGATTCACTTTTGAATTATTTCAGAATATTTTTTAACGTTTTAACAATGCTGGAAGGATTTCAAAATAATGTTTAAATATTTTATTTTTTTCTATTTTATATATTTTAAATATATTTTATTAAATACAAAATAAATGCGGGCTTGAAAGTAAGCTGGATTTAACAAAATGTAGAAAAATAAGTTTTCGGGAACGAAATGTCAAAATTGTGTTTTCCGAATACTTCATTATTTCTCTCTATACTTTTTTTATACTAACAGATTAGTTTTTTTAGCTAAACTGTTCTAATCGTGTAGAAATAATATCAAAATATAAAAAAATGCCCCATAATTTCGTTCGGATCCCAGTAGAAAGCCAAACTATCTGTCTATAAAGGCTGAATGAGATTTCATATTCAAGAGGATAACTTCACTCTCACTAAGCCTATACAGTCTGTCAAGTTAAAGCGTGGGTGGCTTTACTCGCAGTCGGTAAGGTGTATCGACATGATTTTGGTGTCAAAATATTAAGAAGAGCTCCCTC
>NC_046659.1:8970949-8973593 GCF_010883055.1 Belonocnema kinseyi | reverse complement strand
GAGCTCTTCTTAATATTTTGACACCAAAATCATGTCGATACACCTTACCGACTGCGAGTAAAGCCACCCACGCTTTAACTTGACAGACTGTATATGGAAAAATATAATATTTTTTTAATGTGTGTTTGTTTTTATTTAGTATTATTATTAGCTGCACAGAGAGCAGCATGCTTTTCAGGCAGGCTGCTCGGTCGAAATGGTACTCCATGCCATTGTGGCGAAATTGGAGCAGCAGTTAGAACAAAAGTAGTACGCTGTGGGAAAGTTCTTGGATATAGAGGGCGCCTTCAGTAATACTTCTCCAGAAGTTATCTGTCGAGAAGCTTTGAAGTGTGGCATGCCAAACCAGCTCTGGTAAGATGGATAGGAAGCATGCTATGCCGAAGATGAGTCGAAAGCAGATGGGGTAAAGGCCAAGTTAAAGGAGTGGCCACGGCGGTGCCCACAAGGGGGGAGGGGTGTTCTGTCGCCCCTCCTGTGGAGCATGGTCGTGGATGGCCTACTTCGTAGGCTTAGTAATGAGTGGTGTTATATTTAGGGATAGGCGGATGACTATGTAATTCTAGTTAGGGGGGCTCATCTGGAAATGCTGATGGGCCTTACAAGGTCGGCGTTGCGCATCGTAGAGATCTGGTGCGATATCTCAGGGCTCTCGGTAAATCCGGAAAAGACCAGTATGGCCATTTTTACGAGGAATTACAAATTGATGAAGGTTTATGCTCCTGTTTTTTGTGTTGGGAGGCTGACGTTTTTAGACTCAGTTAAATATCTAGTTGTAGTCTTAGATAGCAAATTGAACTGGGCAAAGCACCTAGAGACCCAATGCAGGAAATTCGTCATGACTTTTTGGATGTTTCGGAGAGCTTTTGGGCTAATGTGGGGAATAGGGCCTAAAATGCTTACATGGCTCTACTCTGCTGTCCTCAAACTGAGGCTCCTTGATGCTTCCGTGGTCTGTTGGCCACGGGCAAAAATCAAAACGATTCATGACAGGCTGCGATGACTACAAGCACTAGCGTTGACGGGTACGACGGGAGAAATGAGGACTACGCCCACAGCGGTGATGGGCGTCATGCTCTGTGTAGAATCCTCACACCTTGCGATGAATGCTAAAACGACACACGCGATGGGCCGCCGGGATGAGTGAATAGATGGACTCGGGAGACTAGACACACTAGGCTCCCGAGTGACATCAGCTCACTGCTTATTCTTGATATGAGGCAGAGCAGAATAATAAAACGATTCAACTTCACCAGGGCTTTCCGCGTCTGCATTCCAAGTAGGGATGCGTGAAAAGAAAATGGTAACCCATTCCTCGAAGGGGAAATCTGGTATACGGATGGATCCAGGGGTGTGGGAGGGTGATGAGCAGGAATCTATGAAATGCAAAGATGAGGGAAGTGTTGGCCCCGCTTTGGAGAGATGCTACTATCTTTCAGGCGGAGGCTCTTGCCGTCCTTCGCTGTGCTGAAATACTACTAGAAGAGAACGCTGCTGGAAGACAGATTACGATCTGTTTGGACAGGTGAGCGATACTAACTGCAGTAGTAAAACCAGATACAACATCAGAACTGGTTTAAAAATGAAAAAAGGCATTGAACCAATTCGCATAAAAAACAAAGTGATGCAAACTCTTGTTAAAAAAAAAAACAAGAATCCAACCACCACATTTGGACCACAACGAACGAACAAAAAAATCCTATTGTAATCTAAAAAATTTTTAAAAAAAATTAATTTTCGGATTCCCTTCCTTCTATTTTTTTTTCTTTTGTCTTTTTTCTTTTTATTATCATCAAATCACAACAAAATAACATTCAAAATAAAAATAAAAAAATTAATAAAATTGCATTACCAACGTTTCGGTACTCGTACAGTATCCTTAACAAGGCAAGAAAAATTTAATAGTTAGAAATCGACAGCACCCACAAACGGGTTCTCTCTCTTTGATACCTGAGAATCGAATGAGGGTCAGTAGGTCAATCTTTTGCAAACACAATATAAATATCTTTTACAATTACATTAGAAATAGAGAAAGCAAAAGAAAAACAAAATTCATGAAACAGCCTCGTTAAATGTAATTAGTAATATTAGAATAAATTTTGTTCAACTTATCGAAATAAAAAAAAGTGGTTCTCATATGATTAATAAACAAAGTGGCACTCATAAGGGTCCCTTGTCACACAGGGATCAAGGGCAACGAGAAAGAAGACCAGCTGGCAAGATGTGGTGCGGCTAGTGAATACATAGGACCGGAACCAATATTGGGACTAGCGTCTTGCTGCATCAGTCTTGCCATCAAAAGCAGGACCCGCACAAAGCACCGAGAATACTGGGAGGAAATCCAGGGTTACCGACAGGCGAAGTCCATCCTGGGCTATACGTACAGAATGGAAAAAGTCAGAGAAATCCTTGGATTGCCAAAGAAAGACGTAATGATAGTGGTTCAGATGCTCACTGGCCTTAACCACTTGAACTAGCATTTGTACAAAATGAGGTATAACCTCTCGACAGAGTGCAGGAGACGCGGCAGGGTTGATGAAACATCTTTGGATGTAGTATGCCAGTACCCAGCGTTAGCTAGGCTCAGGCATCAATCCTTTGCGTCCTATTTCGTGGAACCTGAGGAAGTTACAATGCTGTCGGT
>NC_046659.1:8962905-8970849 GCF_010883055.1 Belonocnema kinseyi | reverse complement strand
TATGTGCAGCGGTAAATTCCGCGACCTAATATACACTTTGTTTTAAACAAGTCCCTACTTCATATACAGTCGATATATACAAAGATTTTCATTATATACTCATTTGTTTGCGTAAAAAGTTGATTGTTAGTTACAACGGTTTGTTCAGCTACCGTATATGTTTAAGCCTCCATCGGGGGCGGGGAGTTGGAGGTAATCAGACCACACCTCTTAATGCCATTCACGGCTTAAGACCGCCCATCATCATACTTTAAAGTTTATGCATGTGATTGACAGTAAACACAACATATTTTCATAAAATTTGTTGAAAATGAAGTAAAAAAATATCTTTTAGCAAATATAATGACAAATTATGCGATAACATTGTTTAAATCAGCGAACTATAAAAGACTTAGTTACTGGCCATTTAAATGAAAACATGTCTTTAACCTATGAAAAGGGACTTGCTTAACAAATTTTTCGATGAGTTTTTATTCATATACCAGTATATAAAAGCATTTTTTCTACCACTGACTCTCACGTGGTATGGTTAGTTCCACGCTCGATTTCTATATATAGTGTTTGTTTCCACGGCTCATATCAAACATTGTTTAGACAATAAGGATATACTATAAAGAAATTTAAATGAATTCACGTCAATATTTAGCCCTCCAAAGCCTAGGGTTTCATTGCAATACACGCCTTAATTTAAAGAAAAGCAACTTATTATTTCACATCAGCAATCACTGATTTGTTTCTAGTTAGGGTTTCAGTATTTGAAAAAAGAAGCTTATAGCAAAGTTCTTTTCGCAAGTGATTTCGGGCTATAACACAAGGTCGTGGATAAATAGAAAATTCCGCACTATCCGGACGCTGATCACAAATAACATTTTATCTAACCGCTTACTTGTGCAAGAGAATATTTATGTATTTAATCTAAAGAAACAGATCGGGAGGAATTTCACTTAAAGTTAAATGATCACAACTATCTAAAAGGGTCTTAGTTAAAAAATTTCGCGATAATTTTCAATATTGCAGATCCCTATATTGAGGGGCATTTTCCACGACCAATCCTTATATAGTAGGGATAGTTCCACGCCCGACTCTCTCGTATATAATGTGTATCACCACAGTATAAGGTATCATGTAAACTATAAACGTATCTATACTCTACACGGAGGGAAATTTCAAGATATTAATTCACGGAACTGCTTCGTGATTTTATCACGCATTTGGCGCAAGAACTAAGATCTCGGCAACCTTGCTTTTCAAGCAACGGATCTTGCTTTAAAAGTTAGGGTTCCGAGATGTGAGTTATTGCGCCAAAGGCGTGGTAAAATCAAGGAGCAGTTTCGTGAATTATTATCTTGAAATGTCTCTCCGTACAGAGAAGATGACAATGATGGTGTTTTCTCTTGTTAGGGTGGCGGGATACGAAAAGAAAAAGCCATTTCACCATAATCTTTTAGATACAGTGCAGTCTCACAAGAAACGTTCGTATATGTTCGTATATGTTTCGTGGGTGTCTCCCGGTTATTTGAAGCCAACAAAAAAATCCTGTTACGCATTTTTGAGAAAACTATTTTTTTATTTTTAACGATTAAAATTCCGTTTTTCTCAAAACAGACGCAAAATATAGATAGCAGTTCTTGGTTCAAAATTGTTTTTCCTGAAATATAATATAAAATTGAACCCTCACTAGTTTTTTGTATCGTGATAACTAATTTCTCCTTGCAAATAAAATATGTGATTCGATCACTATGTAATAAAATGGTATGTATTTTAAGTAACTTCAACATTTTATTATTAAAATTTTTTTTAGTTCAATAACAATGTAAACAATATATTTCATGAGAATATTAAGGTTTCCGAACTTGAAAATGAAGAAAAATTTTGTTTTATTTTTTAAATAGAACAAGCATAATTATGAGCTGTTAAAAATCTCATTATTCTAGAAACGACGGAAAATATGAATAGTGATTCCTAATTCAAAATGTTCTACTTCCTGAAATCTATAAAGGTATACACCCTCACCAAATAGTTATCTAGTGTGCTTTAACCAATTAAAAAAAATCGATAAAAGGAGACTAAAGTAGAATTGATGTACCACTGTTACTGAACTAGAAACAAATGTCGTTAAAAATAAAATGTAGAAGTTCTCTGAACAAAATTCCATTTTTATCGATTTATTCTATTTTTTCGGGGGAAATTGGTTAAAGTTAAACAAAGCGAAAATCTACCAAAAGTATATTTTTATAGATTTCAGAAAGAGAAACAATTTTTGGCTATGTGCTGCTATTAATATTTTTCGTCTTTATCGAGAAAAATGAGATTTTTAATAGCTAAAAATGAAAAATCGCATCTTCTGAAAAATGCGCAGTACGATTTGTTTCATTCTTGGCTTAAAATAACTGAGGGCAACCTCGAAATATGCACAAAAGAGAAACTTTTATTGCTTTTGGGTTCAAAATGATTCGCGTTGAAGAAAAAATAAATTGGATATTATTTAGTGGTCGCTCATCGCGAATTTGTCTGTGTTTACAGAAGAATGATTTTTTTCGATGACGGTAGATCATTGTGCAAAATTGTACAGAACGTAGAAAATGGGACCCATTAAAATTAGTTTTTTTATCATAAGTTTTTTTTTAATTTTTACATGCTTATTGGGTTGTCTTTAATACACATTTAAATTATTTTTATGTTCTTAAAAAAGAATTTGCATAAACATGAAAAATTACTATTCTGAAAAATTAGTTTATATTAATTGTTTTCTTAAGAACATAAAAATAATTTAAATATATATTAAAGACCTCTCAAAAAGTGGAATAGACGATGAATGACGCTTCTTACTATAAACGATTTATTTTTCCTTCCTCTTGGTTTATTTTTAACCCAAAAGTAGGGATGTAAGCCATGAAACGTTTCATTAAAGCTGTGAAACTTTTCACGTGAAACGTGAAAACGTTTTAGGTTTAAATTTTCATATTTTTTCTGAAACATTGGGATGAGAGGGAGAAAATTTATTTTTCGTATGCGCAGATCGGTTTGGCCTCTAAGGTCAGCACAGGATTGCTTTTATTTTATCAGTATGAATTTTTCCGCCGCCATATTTAATACATTGAAATGTCTCACGAGACCCCCAATATTTCATTAAACTTTTCATCAGGTCAAACTTTCATGAAACTTTACATCCCTACCCAAACCAAAAGGAACAAAAAATAGGAAATGCAAGCTGAGATTCAGAATTGCTTTTTTTGCACCCTTAAGACCATGTGACGAGTGGGTCACGTGACCAGATTCCTACCTTCGAGACACTTTCTTAATTTCCTGTCTTACTTTAACACGAAACGCCACATCGAGTTGAAAATTTAGGATAATAAATAAGACGCACTAAGAAAGGTGGGTCTGGTCCTTTTTGAATAATTATGAAAAAAGTAAAAAAATTATTTATGAAAAAAACTTTTTCATAATTATTGAAATTTATGACCAGACCCACCTTTTTTAGAACGTCTGATTTATTATCCCAAATTTTCAACTCGATGTGGCGCTTCGTGTGAAAATAAGTTAGGAAATAAAAAACGTGTCGGTGAGGTGGGATTCTGGCCACGAAGCCCACTCGTCACATGGCTTTAAGCAAGGACTGAGAGTGAATTCCGAGTGAGCCAAAATTGAACCTGCAAACGCGCCCTTTAAGAGATTTATTCTGTGGGAGAACTGTAGCTGGAAAGGTGCGTCGTCCAATCCCTCCTAGTTCGCAGTTATCCCTCCTCAAACTATTCGGGAAAAGATTCAACCAGACACGTAGGTACCTGGAACGAATCTCGAGAAGAGTACGTTTGCACTGAACGAACTCTGCCCTCACTCTGGTATGGATGCGATTAGTAGAGGATGGAAAGACTGGAAAGATCGGTCTTATAAATCTTTACAGGTTTTGAACTCTTAGCGAGCTGAAATCTAAGAACTAAAACCCCAGTCCTGTCCTCAAGAGATCGATCTCTCAGTGAGCCACAATCTGCCAGTCCTAGTGCATCTTTCGGAAAACAAACTTTATTGGATGGCGCCACATACAATATTTTTTCGAATTGTGATAAATAGTGTCAAGTTTGAACTATTGTTGACTAATGCATTTTTTTCATGAATCATCATTTATCAGTATTTGACAAATATCTACTTTGTTAACTAATTTGCATTTGTTCACATAATTTTCATTTGTTGAAATCTATTATTTTTTCAGGTACAAAAGCAGCAAAATAAATTTTTTTCTTCAAATTTCTTCAAATGTACGAATTTCCTAAAAAAGGCAGGAGAAACATCTCATGTAACCAAATTGTCAAAAGATTTTAATGTTTTCAGTTGCATTGCTTTGTTTTCTGAGAATAGAATGCTCTTAAATATTTAAACAATATTAATTTTGTTATTTTTCGACAGATTCCAATATTTTCAGGTACTACTCTGTTTTTCCAACAATATTCTAAAATTTTTGAACAAGTTTTACATGTTAATGTTTCAACAATTTAGTTTCTTCATTTTGTTTCCAGAACGTATTTTCTGCTTTCCGTCGATAAGAATAGCATACAATCATTAGAATCAAATAAATGTTACATTTTGTAGGGAAACTAATCGTACAAACAATGGATCATTTACACAGCATTAATATATTCGCAGAAAAGAATGTAGTGCCTAAAAATATTGCAATCTCTCCACAATTTTGTGATATAAAATGTTTCTCCTAATTTTTCTATTGGTAATCTATATGTACTTCATAAATGGGTATTATTTCATTGAGTGTGAAATTCTTCAGACAAATTATTTTCATGTTATCATGGATTAAGAAACTGATGACGTCTGCAAAATGTAACTACCCATCCCAGTTCAATTTTTTGATTACATCGAAATACAAAAAGTTCGAGATTTTTCAAAATTTGGAACATCTTTTTATCAATTTTAGACATTTTTGTCAACATTTAAAAAAATTACAAAAAATGGGGGAAGTGCTTCAACTGAACAAACATATTCTCTTAAAATTCATAGGTACATTTTGAACATTTCAAGGCAGTTTTTTTCAGCTAAATATTTTTATCTGAATGGAAGAGCTTTTGAATAGATTAAAAATAAGTTCAAACTTGGAAGCGTTACCGAAAATTTATTAAATATTTTGTATATCTTACAAACTTTTCAAAGTACGAAATATATTTAAAAAAGTGTCCAATTTTTCCTAATATTTTGTGAAATCCTGTAAAATAATTTTTCTTCTTAATGTTCTAGATCTGAAGTTTCATTCTAGTTTCATTCTTTTTTGACACATCTGAAATATTCAAAAACTTGTTCTCATTTTTTCAAGAATCTTATAAAATTTATATTAATTACTTTAATAGCACTCAGCGTTACATGAAAATATTGTTTTATTTCTACACAGCACTTTATCCTCAAAAACATTTTTTTTATTTAGAAAACGTCTATTATATTTTTAAACATAATACAAAAATGTTACATAACTGTGGAGAGGGAGGAGTCGAAGAAGATGGGGTGGGGGTGGGGGGGGGGGTACAAAAGGTCGAAAATAACTTTACGTAGTATGTGGATGCTCCGAAAAAATTAAATAACAAATGTGAAGGAGTAAATTACACGCAAATAAATGTTACTGTAAAAATTTAATATTTGAGCCAATTTCCTGAAAAGAACAATTAAGCTAAAGGTCGTAGTATTGTTCGTTCAAAGTCCGGTCGTCAGTCAAATGCTCTACAATGTGTAGCCAGTTTCCCAATCAATTAGAGTAACATTTTGAAATATTTTCTGACCTTTAATGAAAAATGCCATTAGGACAATTTGCCGGTCTCTTTATCTAGTACCAGAAAGTTTGACGATATTTCCGAGTATTCTTTTTAAATTTTTTTACAAAATTAGGTAATGCTTGAAATTTTTTAATTTTTTTCGGAAATATCTGCTTAAGGGCATGCTCTTCGGCGATCACGCGACCAAACCAGTCCCCGGATAAACATTTTTTCTTTGTGTTCACCATGTCTAAAGGCACTGATATATCAACCTAAAAGTTTGGAATTTAGGAAATGAGACACAAAATTGCGTTTGTATATTTAGATTGAGTAATAATTTTGAAAAAAATTACCCGAGAGAAAGTAAATATGCAAAATTATTTTAATTCTTTTTTGTGCTCTCTGTGTCCGCACGGATTTAGATATTGTGTTTAAAAGTTTAGAGATTAAATAAAAAGCACTGAAGAAGGTTTTTACACATTAATATTTTTATAATTTATAGAAAGTTTATTTATAAATTGATAAAATATGATATTACTATTCGGGTTGTAGCACTTTGCAGATAATTTTTGGTTTGATGCATTTCAGATTTTTTTATTCTCGTATATTAAGCACTGGCACAAATTTTGGACATTCTGCATAACTTTCTAAATCCTGAACACGAGATTTCAAACCGTGTGGGCATATTGAGGACCAAAAAATAAAAATCATTCTATACAAAAATTTCATGAGCGAACTTAGTCACGTGATCTCGGCTTTATCGACCTTCAAAGTTTCTTTTTTTCTCCGCTAGAAATCGCTAAAAACGATTCAAAAATAATGATAAGTTACGTGTGTGCAGATATTTATTTGTTGATTGGTAGCGAATGTGCAAATCTGTTTATTAAATTATATTTTTTAAATGTTTAGACGATTCAGTCCAAAATTTGTGTCAGAGCGCAATATACGCGAATCAAAAAATCTGAAACGCATAAAAACAAAAATTATCTGCAAAGTGCTGCAACTCGAATGGTAATCTCCTATTTTATCAATTTACAAATAAACTTTATTTGAAAGTATAAACATATTCATGTATAAAAACGTTCTTTTGTACTTTTTATTTAATCTGTCAAATTTCAAACACGATATCTCAATCCGTGTGAACACAGTGAGCACCAAAAAAAAATGAAAATAATTTTGCATATTTACTTTCTCTCGGATCATTTTTTCAAAATTATTATTCAAACTAAATATACAAACGCAATTTATTGTACTATTTTCTAAATTCCAAACTTTCAGAGCGATATATCATTGTCTTCGGACATGGTGAATACCAACAAAAAGAATATTCATAACCAGGGACTGGTTTGGTCACGTGGTCACCGAAGAGCATGCCCTTAACGAACTTGATCTTCATTTTGGGGCCCTGCGAAAGTGTATTGAAGGCCGACTCAATAGGAAAAATCTTTTCAAACTAAGAGCGTCTACGACATGAGTGCCGAAACATACACTGAAATTTTTTTATGTATATTACCTAGAATTCTTGCTATCCCAGCTAGAAAGTATCGCTGGATTTCGTCTTCCTAAATAGTTAGCTGTATTGAACAAATTTTCTTGGAGGCAAAATATAGGTGCAGTATCTAGAAAATTTAGCTGTAATGTCTATATTTCTATTGCTAAACAAGTATAGGTGTCACACCTAACCAGGTTCAGCTAGATATTCTAGGTGAAAAATATAGCTAAACTTGACAGCCTATCTAGCTACTTTTTCTGGCTGAAGAGCCTATAATTTTTTCTACCTAATAAGCCGATATATCTTTAGGTATAATGACACAAAAATATATCCCATATAAATACTTAAATCTTTATTATGTATTAGATACACACATGACTTAATTATTAAAAATCTTCAATTGAAAACAGTTAGTTATAGTTTATACATATCAATCAGCATGAAAACAAAGACACAAACCCAAAACGATTCTCTCAGTTCCAGTTCTACCTCCCCCCTCTCCCAACCCTTCCTTATTAACTGAAGTTTTTGGTGGGACTGACGTTAGAACTACAATCTCCACCATACGACGATTTGATACTTAACTTTGACATGGTTTCTACTCAGAAAATAAACTTATTGCATAAAGGTGTTAGTTGGGCGTATAATCTAAGCAATGAATAATACAAACTACAAAATAGCCTCGGAAAGGACTGGAACTTT
>NC_046659.1:8960514-8962805 GCF_010883055.1 Belonocnema kinseyi | reverse complement strand
TGAAAGTAGGAATCAGAAGACTATTTATCATAGCATGCTACACGCCGGTTGATAGTGATCCTAGAGAAGTAAAAGACGCCTTCTGGGACACTTTAAATGACACAATAAGCATTTGCGAACATGAAGAAAGAATAATTCTACTAGGAGATATGAACGGTTGGGAAGGCATCCAAAATCAGGAAACAGAAAGAGTATTAGGTAATTTTGGGGATCCAAAAACAAACTATAATGGAGATAAATTAGTTGGTCTATGCTTAGAAAGGGGTCTGTTTATTACAAATACTTGGTTTAGGCATAAAATGATCCACATATACACCTGGTCTAAAGGAAATAGCAGCAGTATAATTGACTTTGTTGTTGCGGATGAAAGACTAAGGGAGTTAGTCAAAGATAAAGAGTCATGAGGGGTCCTGAATGCAATACTGATCATTACCTTCTGATCTCAAAAACTAACTTAGGTCGGGGATTGAGAAAAAAGAGAACCAAGAAACAAAACAAACGCGAAGCAAAACTTAGAACCTACAGAAATTGGATGTGCGAATAGATTTCCAAAATAAGATAATCGAAAGCAAAGATAGGGCAACATGGGAGGCCCGTATAAAAAACAAAGATATAGAGGGCGCCTGGACAATGTTACGGGATATCCTTGTTAGATGTACGATGGAAGTGTGTGGTACCGCAGTTGTAGGAAGAATTTCTGGTGATGCGTGGTGGAATGATAAGATTCAGGCTACCCAAAAAGTAAAAAGAGAAGCGTACAAGAGAACTTTGAACATCGCAGGTCTTAGCAATGAGGAAAGAAATAGACGTAGAAATGATTATAGACGCGAAAACAGGATACTTAAACGATTAGTTAAAAAAGGAGAGATACAATTAAAGCAGAAAAAGAGATAAAAATACAAAACGACTTTGAAGGAAGAAGGAAACTACTTTATAAAAAAATGAAAGGAAACAAAAGTAGAGAAATTGTCAACATGAGAAATAGTAGGGGGGAAATGGTATATGATGTAGACGGAATACTAGAGGCTTTCAGAGACTATTTAAGGAGATTATTCGGAGATGAAGCTTTAGGACACAACTGCGATGTTGAACACGATGCGATGGAAAACTCAATTGAAAAAGTCTGTGTTACTGAGGTTAGGGATATAATTAAGAACTTGAAAAACGGTAAGGCTGCCGGGGTAGACGGTATTAACGCTGAAATGCTTAAACACGGTGGCGCGTGCTTACCACATAGACTGTGCGAATTGATAAATTTGTGTTTTGAGATGGGAGACGTCCCAGACGATTGGAAAGAAGCGATTATCGTACCAATATACAGGAGAAAGGGAGATAAAAGCGAGTGCAATAATTATAGAGGGATTAGCTTATTAAGCACCATAAGTAAAATATATTCAAAAATACTTATTCGTAGGGTAATAAAAATAACAGAAGCAAAGATTTGGGAAGTCCAAAGTGGGTTTATGCCAGGAAGGTCATGTACGATTCGAATATTTAGCTTAAGGCAAATAACAAAAAAAAGTTTGAGAGTGGGAAAAAAAGTTTTCTGTGCCTTTTTTGACCTAGAAAAAGCTTTTAACAAGGTAGATAGAAGTAAACTTTGGGAAGTCCTGAAAGAATATGAAGTCAATGGATGGATCCTACAAGCTATAAAAACAATATATACAGGTAGCAAAGCGAGTGTAAGAGTGAATGGGAAACTGAGTGACTGTTTCGATATTATTCAAGGAGTTAGACAAGGATGCGTTATGTCTTCATGGTTATTTATATTATTTATGGACAAGTATTTAAGAATGGCTCTCTCTTCTCTCTCTCTCGAAACAGTAAGGGTACGTGGGTTAGCGTTCGCAGATGATAAGGTTCTTATGGAAGTGTCTGTCGAAGACCTGTAAAGAATGTTGAATAAAGTAGATGCAAGCATGAAGAGCATGGGCCTCAAAATTAACGCAAATAAAACAAAAACTATGGTGTTCGAAGGAAAGAGTGAGAAAACACTAAGCAATATTTTATTAAATGATGAGAGAATTGAACAAGTTGATAAGTTCGTATACCTTGGTAGCTTATTTACTAGGGACCGGAAGATAGATGAGGAATTAGATAGACGAATAAATGAAGGTAAGAAGGTTATTGGTAACGAAACTCACCGCTGCAAAAGAATCCATTACCGGTCGTTGAACATACCATATTATGCACAGGGTTTAGTTCCACGTGTCGCTGAATTGATCGTTAGACATAAAAAACTTCAACGACCGTCGCTGAAGTAACCTGATGTCACTGAAACCACTGCAGGA
>NC_046659.1:8935150-8960414 GCF_010883055.1 Belonocnema kinseyi | reverse complement strand
TGAAAGAAATTAAAGAAATTGGCGATTTTGGAATTCATCTCGTTTGGATAAAAACTCAATTATTTGATTGAAAAATTAATTATTTTGTTAAAAATGTAACTAGTTTGTAAAAAGTCCTCTTTCCTATCAAAAGTTCTACTACATTTTCAGATTAAAAAAATTTTTAATCGAAAAAAAAATTTTCAATAAAGTTGTTAAATTCTCAACCAATAACATGAATTTTCGACCAAGAAAATTAATGATCTACAAAAAAAGACAAATTTCAAACAAAATACATGATTTTTCCACGAAATGATTTAATTTTAAAGTAAAAAAAACGAATTATCTACAAAAAGTTGATTTTTTTCAGCGAAAAATATGAGTTTTCAATCAAAGAGTTAAACTTTCAACCAAATGGTTAAATTTTTAACCATAATTATAAAACCTTGTTGAAAAAAATAGTAGAGGAGAGTACCCAAGGATGAGATACCAACTCTGTTTGGCGTGATTGTCGGAATTCTATGTACTGAATTTAAAAGTAATATAGGTCATTTTAAAGGAAATTTAGTTTGTTATAAGAAACTCAAATAAAAAAATTTTTTATGCTGAAAATACAAAAAATGTAAAAAAGTGCTTTTTTCAAACTTGTCAAACTATTCTCATGATATGAGATACCCCAGGAAATAGCTAATAAAATGCAAAATAAAGTATTATTTTTAATGAAAAACTTCATTCTATGTTTCCGAAGTATAAATTTACTGCTATTTAGATATATTTAGTTTTTGCAGTAGTCACAAACACTTTTGTAACCAATTTCCCCCGCGCAGCCACAGTGTTATAAAAACCACAGGTATCTCATATTATGAGAACCACGCCGTGCAACTATGCACTTACTATGCCTCACCTGTACAATGAAAAACTTTAGCACTATCGATATTTTCCTACTTAGTTAATCAATCCCCATCACTCCAGACAAACTTCACTGCTAAATACATATTCAATGGGTAATAAATATGGTTTAAATAATTCCCTTCCAAGAACTCGACCACCATCGATTTCACAAAAAGTTCGCCTATAATATTAAGAAGCCCAATGAAAAATGAACTATACCACGAAATTACTCTTTCTTCAAGGGCTAAAAGTTAGTGACAGAACCAACAAAGTGGGTTACTTAGTTTAGCTGATACCCCGCTTTCTCATATTACGAAAATATCTCATATTCGATTACTCTCCTCTATTTTTTTACAAATTAATTCAACTCTTAGTGAAATAATCGACTTTAAGCCCAAGAAGATGTACAGTTCATATTTCAATCAAACAATTGCATTTTTGAGAAAAAATGATATATTTTCAATCAAAAACATTAAATTTCTACCAAACAAGGTCAATTTCCAACAAAATATATGAACTTTCAACAAAATTATTTAATTTTAAACTCAAAAAGAGTATCATCTCCAAAAAAGCTGAATTTTTAACCCAAAAATATGATTTTTCAACCAAGATTTTAATTGTCGACCAAATAGTTTAACTTTCTATCAAATCGTTGACTTTTAACGCCCAAAGATTCGATTTTAACAAAAAATTTAATTTGAAGGCAAATAGTTGAATTTTCAACTATAATTATGAATCCTTAATAAGAAAAATTAATTTTTTTTACTAAGTACTTCAACTGTAAGTGAATTTAATTTGTTAAAAAGTAAACTTTTGGGTTGAAAATTGATATATTTTGTTAATTAAATTTTTTCCTAGAATTAAAAAAAAATAAATAAATAAAAAAATTTCCTTAAAATCGTCCGGATTCTCTTTTTTTTAATTTTTAAAATGTTTTCAAATACTCACTTAAAATTTATTCGTCAAAATAAAAAAATCATTTTCAATGTTCTTAGCAATCACAACAATTTTTGTTATTCTTTTTAAATACTGTACAATTCTCAAAAAGCTTATTTTATTTTTAAATCTGCAAAAGTTTAAATCGTGTTTCAAATTATTTGAAATAATTTCATGTTTTAAATTAATTCTTAATCTTTTTTAAATTAAAATCGTAGCGTTTAAACTTAAAATTTAGCTCACTGCAAATTCAACAATTCAAGGCTTTCTATTTCGAACCATTCTGTTCAAATTTGTATGGTTTTTAACAGTTATTTGTAATGGATTGTTTTAAATGAACGCTCAAATATTGCTGATAATTAACGAAATTTTCTTTTTTTAATTAAAAGTTTCAAATTGGATGGGTTAAAAATAAAAATTTTTTAGACTGAAATAATATTTCAAGTCATAATCGAAAAGAAATAAATTAATTTTCTAACAAATAATTGATGTTTTAACTAATACAATTTACAGGATAAAGTTCAACCAAAAATGGAATAGTTCAATTTCCAGATAAAAGTTGTGATAAAAAATTGAATTGAACAAGGAAAAAAACGAATTTTCAACAAAATTGTTAAATTTTCAAGGGAAAAGGTGAATTTTTGACCAAGAAGATTAATGTTCTATAAAAAAAAACGATTTTCAAAATAACCAATATATACGATTAATTTTTAATCAATCCTATAATAGTTAGATTTTCAGATAAAGATAAATAATTTTTTACAGAAAAAATTTATTTTCAACAAAGTTGTTGAATTTTCAAACAATCAGATGAATTTTCGACCAAGAAAATTAGTGATCTACAAAAAAAAGACAAATTTTAAACAAAATACATGAATTTTCAACGAAATAATTTAATTTTAAAGTCAAAAAGACGAATTATCTACCAAAAGTTGAATTTCTTAAGCGAAAATATGAGTTTTCAATCAAAGAGTTAAACTTTCAACCAAATAGTTAAATTTTCAACCATAATTATAAAACCTTGTTAAAAAAACGTATTTTTTTACAAAGTAGTTCAACTCTTAGTGAAATAATCGACTTTTAAGCCCAAGAAGATGTACAGTTCATACTTTAAGCAAACAATTGCATTTTTGAGCAAAAGTGATACATTTTCAACAAAATGATTAAATTTTTACTAAAAAAGGTCAATTTAATTTCAATAATTTTTTTAATTTTAAAGTCAAAAAGAGTATTATCTACAAAAAAGCTGAATTTTTAACCTAATTTAAAGGCAAATAGTTGAATTTTCGACTATAATTATGAATCCTTAATAAGAAAAAATTATTTTTTTACTAAGTAGTTCAACTTTAAGTGAATAATCGAATTTTCCACCCAAAAATTATGATTTTAATTTTCAACAATATAGTTGCATTTACAAAAAAACGACTTAGCAACCAAAAAATATTTACAGTTGGTAATTTAACCAAAAAATGTAATTTTTAATCAAAAAGTATAAATAACCTCAGAATACACGCATATAAAGAGGCGCGTGAAGTATTCAAATCATGAGAATCGCCAGCCCAGCATCGAAATCTGGAAATATTAAAATCCCAATCTCTTCATTTTATTTCAAAACAGATAGAGATATAAATAGAACCGCCGAAGTGTTCCGACCGGCAATCGTGCACCTTCGAGTTTTCAAATTCAGAAGAGGAGAAATGGGTTGCGCGAAGTTGTATGAAGGGTTGTATGAAGGTCTTAGAAAAAGAAATAAGAAGCTTTAAGTTTAGGGTTTTGAGATCTATTAGTAAAACAATTTTCGGAGCTACATATTCCGCGAAATTTTAACAAGCAGTGTGACATCAAAATGTTTTTTTTTTTAATCTCCGTGCGACCACTTTTCACTCATATATCGAAAAAGGACCGTTTTGTTTTTGATCGACAATATCTTAGCAACCAATGGTCGCACAAAAAATGTAGGGGCAGTTGTGAAAACTGGAATAAATTTCCTATACGATTCTACCACGATCTTGAATACATTTTTTTACTCACGACATAAATTTGAAAAAAAAAACCCTGGTAAATAGGATAATTTACAGTTTTTCAGAACATCAACGGCTAAATTTTAAGTCTTCATAAAATGAGTAATGTTGAGTGTGTCTTTTAGAGTTGAATAATCCCCCAAAAATCAAGCGAAGTAACATTTCGATCTATTAAACCGTTTTCTTGTTGCAAACTCCGATTCATACCTGTTTAGGGTGACCTTGCCCTGGCCGTCGATTGTATCCAGCGGTTTCGACGTACCGTGCATACAATCTGGATACTATGGACTGGGTGACGCCCATACGATTACCAACTTCACGACAAGTGTATCTCTCTTTAATAAGACTCACTAAACGAGCAGCTTCAGTTCAATTCGAACAAAAATCGCGCAGAGATTTCTCTTAAACAGGTATGAATCGGGGTCGAAACGCAATTTTCGCTATCAACTTTAATTGTAATTAAATTTGTAATTGATGGTGAAAAACATCAGGCGAACAGAAAGGCACACTTCTATTCACACAAACATACACAGAATCGTAACTCCGACCGTGCTACCTCGATATGCTACGGTTTGTTTTGCCAAAAGATCTCAAAACTAGAAACTTAAAGGTTCAAAATTCTTTTTTTAAGACCTTGATACAACCATTTTTCACTGAGATACAGTATTCCAAAGAATCATTCAAAATTCGGAAAATTTTTTTCATCGATAAATTTTGTCTATTAGTATAGATATGAGTAAAGGTATACAGGTTTTTGATGGCCAGACAGACAGCAGTCAAATAAAAAAAGTGTTTGGAAAATTTAAATCGTATGAATCTACTTCACAAATGGCCTTCAGGATTCGTATTTGAAGCAGCTCCAGGTCATCTGAAAGCAGAAGCCTTGATTTTAGAGTGCTTGATATTTGTGAGTCCCCTTGCTCTCACTTTACAACCTATTAAGGTTTTTCGCCTCTTATTCACGTCGGCTTTCAACTCATTCACATTTTCCGTACCTAACGTTACTCGAAAATAGAAGAGTATTCCAAAAGAAAATAAAAACGTCCTGGAAAAATGTGTGCCCCTTAATCTAACACGTAGTCCTAGAATTACAAAGAGTACGGGAAATGTGAAACAGTTTCAAGCCGATGCGCAAAAGAGGCGAATAGTCTAAATAGGTTGTAAATTGAGTGCTAAGGGGACCTGTAAAAATCAGGCGTACTCAAATTGAGCCAATGGTCAATTACGCTTACCTTTCTACGCACGAATTGAGCCAAGCGGTTAAGTACAACCGTTTGGTCTGCTTGAATTGAGCCAAAACTGTACCGCACCGTAGAACGAGTTATAAAATATTTTGCGAGGAGGGGGATGGGCCCTGGTGGCTTTTTGAAACATTATTGAATTTATTTTTTTAAATACTTACCCTTATATGAAATTTAATTTCATATCATTTTTTATCATGGCAAAAAATTGTAACTTTCTTAGTTTTTGAAATAATAAAAAAAACACGATTTTTTAATAGCATACAATTTTTCTTGTTTTGTTTTTAACTTCAACTCGCTCTAAATCAGAACCCGTTGGGACTTTTAGCTTATAATTTGGACGAATTATGTATAAAATTACACTCAACCCGGTAATAAGCGTTGAATTCAGAAAAATTAAAAATTTGTATTCCTTTGAATACGCGATTTTTTCTCCGTCTAAAAATCCCCCAACGGAAACAGAAAAAGCGAAAATCCTATTCATCTCAATCAACTTAGTAAGATTTAACAAAAGAATTTATTTCACCTATGTTTTACCATTAAATCTTTCTATAATTTATAAATTCGAGAAATACTCAAATTTATGTTTATTTACGTTTTAGTAATTTATTTAAACGTCTTAATAAATTCATCAAAGAAATTTATTTAAATGTGTGAATTAAAATAATGTTGACTCTAGAGAGGCGGAGTTGAATTGATTAAAATTAAATTTTCAAAATTTATATTCCGCATGGAGGAATTAAAACAATTTATTACACATATTTTGTGAACTTATCAGGAGGAATTAAATATTCTCAAAATATGAACACTTTTGGGGAATAGAAGACATCTCTGTGAGGTTATCTGTCAGTACAATTAGAAGGAATTAAATATATTGAAAACCAGTTCCCTTTTGGGGAATCGGAACCTATGTGGCGGCCGCTATGGAAACAGAATTTAATTCGTTTATGAGATATCCTATTCTGATAATTACATTTTAGACAGATTCAAAAATCGTGCATTCAAAATAATAGAATAATCTTCACTTTTACGCTGAAATATGAAAATATTAATTTTTTTCTATTCAAAGCTTATTACGACGAACCTTGTTGAGCAATTAAAGTTCATCTTTTTTGTTTTGAAAAAAAGTTTCTAATTTTTTTTGAGTGAATGCACGAATAAAGTTTAAATATTTTTAATCAAAAAGCCTATCTAAGTAAATTTGAGCAATCGAAAAATTCCAGTGAACGAAATGTTTAGTAGAATCTGTGGAAGTTTTCTGACAAGTTTTACTTTAATCGAAATAGCTGTTTATGAAGTACGATAAATTCATTGTTTTGCGCACAGTCCCGTAAGATTGAACTCGTAGCATAGATTTGGGCCCCATAAAGCAAAGGAGGCTGTCATCCTACTAGACCGGTGATATTGAATATTGAAATTGAGAAAAACTATAGTAAACGTGTTTTTATTGATATCACATAAATATTCATGATTGTGTATCTTGTGTAACATTTAAAGTGTAATAATGATGTTAATTAGATGTTAATCGTTCCTTTTAAGACGAAATACTAATCTCATTTTCACAAAACAAGTCCAATTAGTCTGTATATTCCATATACACTTTCAATGTTAAACAAGTTTGAATTATAAAAATTATGTCAATTATACGAGATTTAATATTCTGTTTCATATTAATATTTTCTCAAACACTGAAAAAATAATTTATACCACTCTAACCTCAAAATCTCAACTTTGAAATTATTTTTTCGCCTTTCGTGGTATAAAATACTGTTTGATATTTCTGTGAGTTAAATAATCACCTCTCTTACACGTATTGAAATGTACTATTATTTACTCATATACGAGGTGTGTTCAAAAAGTAAGGTGACTTTTCAATTTTCGCGGGCTACGTACATTCAAGTTTAAAATTTTTTCTTTTGTTGTGTTGGTACACTCGTCACTATCATATGTTCACAGTTTTGACTATATAGCTCGTTTTGTTTTTCTGGCAGAGACGTAAAAGGTTAGAAGGGTTTGGTGTGCTCGGCGATTTTTTTCTTTCGAAAAAAATGGAGCAAAGAGTTTGCATTAAATTTTGTGTGAAAAATGGAATCCAGTGCTCTAAAACTCTTGAAATGTTAACAATTGCATTCGGTGAGTCTACTCTGAGTAAGAAAAATGTGTATAAGTGGTACAAGCTGTTCCAAGAAGGCCGAGAGGATGTCGAAGATGAACCTCGCCTTGGACGTCCCAGCACGTCAACAACAGATGAAAACGTTCAAGCAGTGGAAGAAATGGTGTTGAAAAATCGCCGAATTACCATCAGAGAAGTTGCTGAAGATTTGGGCATATCGGTTGGCTCATGCTATGCTATCTTTTCGAACGCTTTGGGCATGAGACGTGTGTCAGCGAAATTTGTTCCAAAACTGCCTAATTTTGAAAGTGCTTGTGAAAGATTTTCTGACCAAAAACAGCACCACAGTCATGCTTCAGCCTCCATATTCACCGGATTTGGCCCCCAGTGACTTTTTTTTTCTCAAAACTGAAGAGACCCATGAAAGGACATCGATTTTCAACGGTTGAGGAGATAAAAACTGCATCGCTGAAAAAACTCAAGGCTATAACACAAAATGATTATCAGAAATGCTTCGATAATTGGAAAGAAACGTTGGCACCAGTGTATTGTATCTGAGGGGGATTACTTTGAAGGGGACAACATAAATATTGAGGAATGCATTAATGTTTTTTGAAAAAACCATAAAGTCACCTTATTTTTTGAACACGCCTCGTATTATAAAATGTTATATAATGATAAATATATATTTTAGATCAATGAAAAAAACGTTTACTATCATTTTTATCAATTCCATTATTCAATATAACTGGTCTACTAGGATGACATACTCCTTCGCTTGACGAGCACCAAGCCAACTCTAATTATACGTGAGTAATTAACAAAACTAGTACGTTCGAAAACTGTTTTGCGGTAGGCTGGAGCGTGACACCCGAGTGTGAGCACCAGCACTCCCTTTACACGCCATCCTGTATCTTATTAAAAATTAGCTTCTTTATTTTTTTGTAGTTCTTTATAGTAAAAAATCAAGCTTTCTTTTGCGAGTAAAATTTAAAAAATTGAATAGCCCTTAATCGAGAAAAATTGTAAATAAACAATTAATTTATTTTTAAAATTAATAAGTTGGTTGTTGTTATACATAATAATATAGGATGAAAGTATGTCTGAAGCAGTTCTAAAAGCTTAATAAAATATTTTAATCTCGTAATTAGAAACTAAGTTATAGGGTTTCGAAGCTAAACCCGCACGAGCCACTTTATCATATTGAGTTTTTTGACATTGCATAATTTAGTACTAATTTTTTATCGCGTTAAAAAGTGTTGTGCTTTTTTATTTTTAAAAAAACATGTGGTCGTTCTGGATGAACGTTAAGCTGGCAGGACCCCACATGAAATAATGCAAAATTCTAATTATACAATATATTATATTTTAGTGTTAATTTAGTGCTAATTTTGTACCACACTAAAATACTCGTATTTTGGCCTTTCAAAACCTTGAAAGAAACAAAATTCCCATTTTTAATATTGCATAATTTAGTACTAATTTTGTGCTAATTTAGTACCATATTTAAAAATTTTCTGCTTTCTAATATATTGCAATAAACTACTGGTTTCCTTTGGCCGAACGTTAAGCTGGCACGGCCATACATGAAATAATGAAAAATTCTAATTTTTTAATATTGCAGAATTAAGTACGAATTTTGTGCTAATTTTGTACCTCATTTAAAAATGTTGTGCTTTCTAATGTTTTGGAAAAAACTGATAGTTTCCTTTGGCCGAACTTTAAACTAGCATGGCCATACATGAAATAATGATAAAATTCTCATTTCTTATAATTGAATAATGTAGTGCTAATTTTGTACCATATTGAAAATTGTTGTGCTTTTTAATTTGTTAGAACAAAGCACCGCTGTCTTTCAGCCGAACGTTAAGCTGGCATGGCCACACATGAAATAATGGAAAATTCTCATTTTTTATAATTGAATAATGTAGTGCTAATTTAGTGCTAATTTTGTACAATATTGAAAATTGTTGTGCTTCTTAATTTGTTAGAAAAAAGTACCGCTTTCCTTCGGCCGAACGTTAAGCTGGCACGGCCACACATGAAATAATGCAAAATTCTCATTTTTTCTAATTGAATAATGTAGTGCTAATTTAGTGCTAATTTTGTACCATATTGAAAATTATTGTGCTTTTTAATTTGTTAGAACAAAGTACCGCTTTCCTTCGGCCGAACGTTAAGCTGGCATGGCCACACATGAAATAATAAAAAATTCTCATTTTTTATAATTGCATAACTTAGTGCTAATTTAGTGCTAATTTTGTACTTTATTGATAAATTTTGTGCTTTTTAATTTTTTGGAAAAAACTACTGATTTCCTTTGGTCGAACGTTAAGCTGGTACGGCCACACGTGTATAACGAAAATTTATCATTTCTTAATATTGCATGATTTAGTGCTAATCTTTTGCAAATTTTGTACCACATTTAAAAATTATGTGCGTTTCAATTTTTGGGACAAAACTACTGGTTTTCTCTGGCCGAACGTTAAGCTGGCATGAACACACCATAAAACACATGAAATACTGCAAAATATACAGTTGTCAATATCACATAATGTGGTGATTAATTATTACTGTTAAGTTAGATCAACAAGAATGGTCGAAAACCAACCTCTGTCACCGAAAAAACAACCCCAGGAGAAAAGTATGCACTTCATGTGAAAATAAGTACGACAAAATTTTAGTTTCATGTTGGGCTCTCTAGATAAATTCAGAATAATGTTTTAAAATCAAACCCTACGATAATGAAAATGTACTCCCAAATAAAAATGAGACATTTCAAAATTTCGTCTAAAACAAGTATATGCGTAATTTGGGCTTTTTCCGGTTTCACTAAGTTTTTGGTAGGTAGGTTCAGCACTTGAAATTGCAAAATGTTTTGAGAGCGAAACATTTTGTTATTTGAGAAAAATATGAGTTTCTTTTCAGTTTCTGGTATAAGCGGAAAGTGTACAAAAGTCCTGGGATAAATTGAAAAGGTGCAGTTTTCCAAAAAACCTTTTTTATTATTTTAAATATTTTTCCAAAAAGATTCTGCAAATGTGAAGAGGACATCTTGTTATTTTTTTGCGGGTAAACCAATTCTGAGGTTAGTTTATCATTGTAAAAGGTCACCAATTAAACAAAATGAAACCGTGCAAACCGTAAATAATGCTTCGACAAAAGAAACTTTATTATATGTGAATTTTCCTTTATTCAAGTTATTGTTTATGGGTCAAACCTTTTTTTTTTTTGATAAAATAGATCCTTAAAAATAATATAACATGAATTATACGGTAAATATTATATTTTTGTTTCGCAGAAGTTTTTGAAATTAAAATTTTGAGGGAAAAGTAATTAAAATTTGCTACGGTCTTTAAAAGGCAAATGTTTGACTCGCATTATGATCTGCTAAGGTTACCCCCACCATTATATCCAGCGCGTCACTCCTCGCTTGCGTGTTCTCGCCTGGTACTATATCTTGGAAGTCTGGCTACCTGAGATATTTAAACTCGTTATCGAGTTATTGTTACATTCACGCTGACATTGTAAACAGAAATAGTAAATTTCATTTTCCGGATCTTTCACAATAAAATTAAGCCGTTGTCCCTTTTGGTTGCATTTTAGAAATTTCTCATGGAGTTTATTACTCTAAAATTCGAAGATTACAAAAAATCTTCGATAAAAATGAAAATGTTTGGTCTCCGCAGGTTGTAAGCTCAAGTATATTTATAGATTTACTTTTTTTTTGAAACTCATACTTTGATGTTAAAAAGTCAAACTGAATTTTTTTTCTATGAAAATTTAACTATGATTTAATTATAACCTCATTAGAATCTAAAGTGGAAAATATAAGAAAAAACTCCTAACTTCTAGCATTATTCTATGAAAATATTATTAGAAATAAAACACTATTTAAACCATTATGTTGGTTGACTTAATTGAATTATAACCTCATTATAATTAGAAGTGGAAAATATTAGAGAAACTCGACTTTCTAGTAATACTATAAGAGAATATTATTATAAATAATAAATTGTTTGAACAATTATGTCTGATAACTTGATTAAATTTTTAAAAAAATAATGTCTTTTGGTAACTATTTGTAATTAGTTTCTTGAAAATTGTACTGCTTTACGGAAAGCTTGTCTTTTGATTGAAAATGCAAATAACCGATTGAAGATTCACCTACTTTGAGTAAGGATTTAACTTTTGACTTAAAAAATGGTAATTAAATTCTCATTAGAGAAGGTATTATATTTGTGTAAAATTTGACCCTCCACCCTCTTTTTGTCAATTGTCCACGTCTTGAGACCCCATGAATCTGTAAAACAGATTTTTACGCATGAGTCTGTCTCTATGTCTGTAGATTTTTAGGTTGTTAGCACGATAAATTTCGAAAGAATTCACAGATTGGATTGGCCTTTGGTATGCTCTTTTAGTGTTATAAATAAAGGTCACGTTCGTTAGCCAGCCATTTTGGATAAAAATTCAAACAGTGAGCGTATTTTGAAAATTTTGAAGTGCAAAATAGCTGAAAAGTTGTCTAGAGAAAAATTGTGCATTTTAAAAACTCCTACAAATTTCTTATTAATCACTTTTAGATTTAATGCATATTTTGTGTTTTAATCGTAAGAAACTATATTAAAAGTAAAATGTCAGCCCGCTGCGTGGGCACATTCTCATCGCAACTTTTGTTTTTTAAATTTCTTTTTCTTCTCGTGCATGAGGTTGCAAAAATTTAATTTTTTTATGTTTTTAGTGCTATTTTTCACCTTAAATAAAAAAAAACAGAACTACTAAAGTTTCTGTCAAATGTCGACGTCTTGAGACCCCCTGAATTCGAAAAAAAGGTTTTTGTGAATATGTCTGCCTGTGTGCCTGTAGAATTACTTATTTATTGAACAGTGTACGGGCAAAGCCCTTTTGTTACAAACTGAATTTTTTTTAAAATAAGTCCTGAAGTATATTAACTGTTATGCTTAGGCCGCGTTGTTGTCGGCATGGCATGCGATTTCTCGCAGAGCATTTCTGAATCGCGTAACTGAGGTTTCGAAAAAGTCTAGTTCCTTGCACATTTGATTAGCTTCCCTACATATTCACGTTGTAACAGAGTTTGCCTTGTAGTTATTGCGATGATCGGGTACCGAAAACAGATTTCTATTCCTTATTAAATTCGGTGGCGCATATATATTTATATCACATATTAAACTTGGGAAATTGATGTTGTTATTTAAAATATTCTACAAAAAGCACATGTCGGCCAACATAAACCGTTCAGAGATTTGAGGTATATCAAGCCATATTCTTATGCTGCTGTAGTCATGATTTTGTCTATTCATCGGCATACTCAGTTGCCTAGCTGCAAATCGTAGTAATCTATTTTGTACTCCGCAAGTAGCTTGGAAGGGTTCCGAGTAGCTGCTTTTGACGCGAACTTACTGCCATCTATTAATATAATCAATAAATACATAAAACAGGCAAAATTTGGAAGTTTTCAAAAACAGCTCCGATTTTGATAATTTTGTTTTTTATATCATTTAAAATCAGAAACCTTTTGGAGGGGGCAAACAATTATTTATATTGTTTAAACAATATTTATGCTATTTATTAAAAAAATTAGGTTTTGTTGTCATTTTTGTCTGAAAATCTCTTTATATAGTAATTTCAGAATAAAAAAAGTTGTTAAAATAAATTGTATATCGATAATTATATATTTGCATCGTAAAAATTTGCTGTGTGGGTCAAGAAATATCTACGTGTTTGACACACTAATGCGTTATATTTTGTTAAAAATTCATCTTTTAAGGTATAAAAGTAATCATTTTGGTCGAAAATTCCACTATTGGGCTTAAAGTAGAAGTACTTTGTTAAAAATGTATTGTTTGGTGCATGGTTTTAGTTGAAAATTGATATCTTTAGTTGACAATTTTAATTTTGTCAAAAATGCAATTATTTGATTAAAACTTTAACTATTTTTTTAAACATTCGGTTTTTTTGTAAAAAAAATTAATTTTTTGAGTGAAAATCATAGTAGTTCATTTTTTTGGTAAAACTTGTTTTTCTCGAAAGAAAATGCAACTGTTTGGCCGAAAATTTATCTTTTATAGTTGAAAATCCAATAGACTGTTTAAATTCATATATATATATTTTTAAGTTCGCCTTTGTCTCCAAAAAATTAATCTTCTCGTTTGAAAATTTATGTTTTCGGTTAAAAATTAAATTATTTAGCACAAAATTCTTCTGTTTTGAGGATAAGATAGTTTTGTAAAAATTTATTTTTATTTTTTTTAATTTCAAAAAATTGTTATTCAGATTTATATTTTCCAAGTGTTTTTGGACGGCCCATTCTGAATACATTTGAATCCCTGAATAAAGCCCTGAAATAATTAATTATAAATCATTTTGATCTCTACGAAATATCATGAAAAGAGAACATGGGAAAGTAATTTTGGAAATCGATAGTTGCAGAGTTGTTTGTGGATATTTAGGGAAAAGAAGGTAATACGTTGCTAGAGACAGTAAAAAAAGATCAAATGTGCACGTGTGGTGGTAATGAAAAAGGTAATGTATTTGTTTAACTCGCATAATAAACAAGCGTGGTATTGTTATTATCCAATGCGATTAATCGTCTACGATTAATGTTATCTCTGATACCCAGAATATTAATGAACATTAAATTTTCTATTTTTTATATGTGTGTAAAGCACTAAATTATTTACATTTAATAAAATATTTTTCTAAAAACTGTTAAATAAGTTTTCATAAAATTTTATTTATTTAAATTTCATTATATTTTCAGTAATGTTTGATATAGAATATTAAATTTCTCACCATTAATTGTTTAAATACTAAATAAATAAATAAAGACATTTCTAATTGTGTTATATATATTAATTTTATCTCACTGCAATATTATATAAAAAAAATGATGAGTAGTTATTTGAAAATTTTTTAATGTATTTTTATTTAATTTTTAGCTATTTATGACTGCAATATGAGTAAAAAATATAAATATCTGTTTTTTTTTTAAGTTTTCGATTAATATCGTATAAAAAAAATTTTTACACTTAAATATCATTACAATTGTTTAAACAATAGAAATGCTTGTTTGCCTCCTCCAAAAGGTTTCTGATTTTAAATAATATAAAAAAAATTATTGTTAAAAAATTATCAAAATTGGAGCTGTTCTTGAGGACTTCCTACTAAAGTGCTTCGTTGACGCTACTATATCGCTAAGATAGCTTGCGAGCCACATGTCCATTTTGTTTAAAACCCTAAGGGCTCCAAGCTTTGCTACAAGAATTGGGTGATCTACTTTGTCAAACGATTTCGCAAAATCTGTATATATAGCGTGGACCTGGAAGCCTGATTCCATTTCGTTAATGAGGTAGTGTGTATAGACGTATAAATTTGTGGTACATCTCCCCCTCCTGAAGCCATGCTGCTCCTCGATAATAGTATTAGATGAGACAAGGTATAATTTCTCGCTGATTATATTTTCAAAGATTTTAGAAATCGCATTGATTATGGTTATGGGTCGATAGTTTTTGACTTCGTTACGGTTCCCGTTTTTGAAAATGGGGATTACAAGATCATTTTTTCCATTCAAATAGAAAATGACCTATTGCAAATGATTTCTTACAAAAGAGGAACAGTGTTTGTAAAAATGTGGAGGAGCAGGACTGAGTAGTTTATCTTTGATTTCGTTCCTGTTTAAACACCGAAAAAATGCGATTATATTAGTTCAATAATATCTTGGACTAATACGCTGCGCATAAATTAGAACTCTGTAGGTGAAACAGTGGAACTGGATCTCTTCATTTCATTTGTAATGTCATCGGTTTGAGTATAGAACAGACGCTATCGCAATAACGAATGCGTCGCGCGCTGCTCACCTGCAACTTGGTACAAATCCTCTCTCATCTTGGGCACGCTCTGTTCCCACATTGGAACAGCTGTAGTCCCAACAGTATTGGTGCAATAACGCTCCCTTTAGGCGGGAGCACGGAATCCCCACGCCGAATTTCGCGCGGAGTTATACAGTTATAGTTTATACTCGTGGGGCAATTTCGTTCTCTTTTGTGGGTCCAGTGATCCCAGATCTGAAACGAGACGTGGTCCAATACTATGACACGTCTATGTCCGTGTGAATGTGGTAGGACACGATATAAATGCTTGGGCTGCGCGCGCAATCCATTTCTCCTCTTCTGATTTTAAAAACTCGAAGGTGCACGATTTTCGGTCTGAACACTTCGGCGGTTCTATTTATATCTCTATCTGCTTTGAAATAAAATGAAGAGATTGGGATTTTAATATTTTCAGAGTTCGATGCTGGGCTGGCGATTCTCATGATCTGAATACTTCGCGCCCCTTTTTAATGCGTGTATTTTGAACAAAGTCCTCTTTTCTATCAAAAGTTCAACTACTTTGTTAAAATTTTTATTTCCTTTATTTCAAGGTTCATCTCTTTCGTTGAAAATACATTTTTGAAACTGACAATTAATCTGTACCATTTTGGGTTATAAAATCATGTATTTTGTTAACAATTCGTCTTTCTTTGTAGAAATTAAATTGCTTTATGGATAATTTATACTTTTTAATTAAAAATTACATTTTTCGGTTGAATTATTAACTGCTAATATTTTTTGGTTGCAAAGTCGTTTTGTTTTAAAAGCAACTATATTGTTAAAAATTAAAATCATAATTTTTGGGTGGAAAACTCGATTATTCACTTAAAGTTGAACTACTTATTAAAAAAATTAATTTTTTCTTATCAAGGATTCATAATTACAGCCGAATATTCAACTATTTGCCTTTAAATTAGGTTAAAAATTCAGCTTTTTGTAGATAATACTCTTTTTGACTTTAAAGTTTAAAAATTTATTAAAATTAAAATGGACCTTTTTTAGTAGAAATTTAATCTTTTTGGTTGAGAATGTATCAATTTGGGTCAGAAATGCAATTGTTTGGTTGAAATATGAACTATACATCTTCTTCGGTTTAAAAGTCGATTATTTCACTAAGAGTTGAACTACTTTGTAAAAAAAAAATACTTTTTTTTTAACAAGGTTTTTTAATTATGGTTGCAAATTTAACTATTTGGTTCAAAGTTTAACTCGTTGATTGAAAACTCATATTTATTCGCTTAAGAAATTCAACTTTTTGTAGATAATTCGTCTTTTTGACTTTAAAATTAAATAATTTCGTTTAAAATTTATGTATTTTATTTGAAATTTGTCTTTTTTGCAGATTATTAATTTTCTTGGTCGAAAATTCATCTGATTGGTTGACAATTCAACAACTTTGTTGAAAATAAATTTTTTCCGTTAAAAATTATTTATCTTTATCTGAAAATGTAACTATTATAGGATTGATTAAAAATTAATCGTATATATTGGTTAAGTTTGAAAATCGTTTTTTTTTATAGAACATTAATCTTCTTGGTCAAGCATTCACCTTTTCCCTTGAAAATTTAACAATTTTTTTGAAAATTCGTTTTTTTCCTTGTTCAATTCAATTTTTTTATCACAGCTTTTATCTGGAAATTCAACTATTCCATTTTTGGTTCAACTTTATCCTGTGAATTGTATTAGTTAAAACACCAATTATTTGTTAGAAAATTAATTTATTTGTTTTCGATTATGACTTGAAATATTATTTCAGTCTAAAAAAATTTTATTTTTAACCCATTCAATTTGAAATTTTTTAATAAAAAAAAGGAAATTTCGTTAATTATCAGCAATATTTGACTGTTCATTTAAGACAATCCATTACAAACAACTGTTAAAAACTATACAAATTTGAACGGAATGGTTCGAAATAGAAAGCCTTGATTTGTTAAATTTGTAATGAATTGTACAGTATTGTATAGTATTTAAAAACAATAACAAAAATTGTTGTGATTGCTAAGAACATTGAAAATCATTTTTTATTTTTAAAATAAATTTTAAGTGAGTATTTGAAAACATTTTAAAAATTAAAAAAAAAAATCCGGAAGATTTCAAGGAAATTTTTTTAGTTTGCAGTTTTTTAATTTTTAGGAAAAAATCTAATTAACAAAATATATCAATTTTCAACCCAAAAGTTTACTTTTTAACGAATTAAATTAATTTTCTATCAAATAATTGGTGTTTTAGCTAATACAATGTACAGGATGAAGTTTCAGTCAAAAATTGAATAGTTCAATTTCCAGATAAAACGATTAATTTTTAATCAATCCTAGAATAGTTACATTTTCAGATGAAAAAAAAATTTTTAATCGAAAAAAATAAATTTTCAATAAAGTTGTTAAATTCTCAACCAATAACATGAATTTTCGACAAAGAAAATTAATGATCTACAAAGAAAGACAAATTTCAAACAAAATACATGAATTTTCAACGAAATTATTTAATTTGAAAGTCAATAAAACGAATCGACTACAAAAAGTTGATTTTTTTCAGCGAAAAATATGAGTTTTCAATCAAAGAGTTAAACTTTCAACCAAGTAGTTAAATTTTTAACCATAATTATAAAACCTTGTTGAAAATAACAGTATTTTTTACAAAGCAATTCAACTCTTAGTGAAATAATCGACTTTTAAGCCTAAGAAGATGTACAGTTCATATTTTAACCAAACAATTGCATTTCTGACCCAAAATGATCAATTCTCAACCAAAAAGATTAAATTTCTACTAAAAAAGGTCCATTTTAATTTTAATAAATTTTTAAACTTTAAAGTCAAAAAGAGTATTATCTACAAAAAGCTGAATTTTTAACCTAATTTAAAGGCAAATAGTTGAATATTCGGCTGTAATTATGAATCCTTGATAAGAAAAAATTAATTTTTTTAATAAGTAGTTCAACTTTAAGTGAATAATCGAATTTTACACCCAAAAATTATGATTTTAATTTTTAACAATATAGTTGCATTTAAAACAAAACGACTTTGCAACCAAAAAATATTAACAGTTGATAATTTAACCGAAAAATGTAATTTTTAATCAAAAAGTATAAATTTTACATAAAGCAATTTAATTTCTACAAAGAAAGACGAATTGTTAACAAAATACATGATTTTATAACCCAAAATGGTACAGATTAATTGTCAGTTTCAAAAATGTATTTTCAACGAAAGAGATGAACCTTGAAATAAAGGAAATAAAAATTTTAACAAAGTAGTTGAACTTTTGATAGAAAAGAGGACTTTGTTCAAAATACACGCATTAAAAAGGGGCGCGCGAATTATTCAGATCATGAGAATCGCCAGCCCAGCATTGAAATCTGAAAATATTAAAATCCCAATCTCTTCAGTTTATTTCAAAGCAGATAGAGATATAAATAGAACCGCCGAAGTGTTCCGACCGGCAATCGTGCACCTTCGAGTTTTCAAAATCAGAAGAGGAGAAATGGGCTGCGCGCGCAACCCAGACATTTATATCGTCTCCTACCATATTCACACGGACATAGACGTGTCATAGTATTGGACCACGTCTCGTTTCAGATCTGGGATCACTGTGTGGGTCTGCTGCGTTCCCAACACACGGGAAAGGATCTGCTCGCACGTTTAGTACTATAGCTTACTTAAAAGTCATCTGACCGCTACACCAAGCGTCGTGGTGGCGCGGCGTTGCCACTAAGAAGACAGCTGCTTGCCCAAATTTTTTTCAGTGTAGACGCGCTTCGTTTATACAAAGAGCAGCTGCTGCGGAAACGGAGCAGCTCCACGTATGAAATGCGCACACTGAAGTATCAAACAGCACTAGGTGGGGCAAAGCGAAACCCGACACGTCCATGAATCTGTAACGTAGGAGCTTCACGCGAGTAGTGCTCTAAGTTAAGACGCCGGAAAATATGTGTTGGGAAAAATTAACCACTTATTATTTAAATATCAAATCTCGCGTGCTCGCAAATTGAAATGGCGCACGTCAATAATTAAAGTAACAAATATCATTCATACAATAAAGTGCGAGAGTTAACGATGAGGAACGGTTAAAGTTACGATAATGCTGTAACGAGATAGTTGCAAATATTGAACACTATCGGACCAATCAAGGAACGCCTGCTGATCAAATAAAGTAAGATTTAGATTGTTCCCAATGTAAAATGTAAGTTGATTGTTTATCTAGCTTCGTATGTCCTTCAACTGCGCAACGTATCGCGTAACAGTATCAGTACGTGATCAGTTGCAAACATAGATTATAATAATTATACACTTGCAGTATAAACAAAATTGATTGGTTTCACTGTTTGATTGTAATATTGCTACGAAATTCGTTTTGCGTTAAAAGTCGACAAACTTTAAAATATGCGAATACGTGCGCCTAAATAATTTAAAGTAAAATTGATTCTTTATTCTTTATGTTAGACACAATTTGGGAGAAAAAAGTTTATAGGATTAGTAGGTTTAAAATTACTAAATACAAATGCCTGTACAGAACATAAATACAAGAAAGCATTTCATTTTAAAATCTTTTGAAATTACAAACAATACGTAGAGAAAAAAAAACCGATGCCAATTAATTGGCACTCAGCTTTCTCAAACCACACTTTCACTTACAACAAATATTTTATTAATCTAATCAAATACGCGAAAAAAATTCTAAATTTTTTACGAAAACTGAACCACTAAATACAATGAAAAACTTTTTCCTTTGGATAAAACTAGAGCGAAGTGCGAAAAAATAAGAAGTTAAAGATCCAAATTGATCAAAAACTTTCTAAGATACGGCACTTTGAAAAAAATCACATAACCTTAAATAACTAGAAACGATTTATTCGAATTGACTCAAAATTAAAACTGATCAATAGAATCATGTGATCTACCTTTTCTGTAAGTTTCAATAAAAAATATTTCTTTTTTCTCGAGTTATTGTGAAAAAACAAAAACGCATTTTTTCGCTCAACCTAAAAATTCGCAAAAACGAATAAATCAATCGGGCTAAAAATTTAGTCACTTATACAGCTTTTTATTACCTACCTTTTCATACAAAATCTTTGATATCATGTCAAATACAAGTCGAGATATAGTGATTTGAAAAAAAATTGGTTTTTATGTTATAAAAATAAAATGGTTACACATAACCTGAAAATTTTGACTCGTGAATAAAGAAAAGTTAAAGCTTCTTCAAATACATTTATGAGCAACATACGCACACACACTCACACACATACACAAACACAGATTTTCTATACGAACTATGTTTCGACTCCCACAACCTCAAAACATGCTTCTATGATGTTTTTTTCGGAATACAAAAAATGTATTATCACAAAGCTTCCTGTATGAGAAAGCAATAAATCAAAATCGTTTTTAGATTATAAGTTAAGTAGCTATAATTTAATTGAGGTAAAGACCTCATAACAATACGAAAATGATCCTCTTTCTTTTTATAAACTTTCATAAGCGGAAACCTTTTTCATATTTTTCATATTTTCAAAATTATATATGAATAATTTTTACAAAAAGTCGATTATTTAAAAAAAAAACTTTTAGTACAAATTGATAATATTGATTTTTTTGTGCTAATAATTTTGTTTTAAGGCACGTTTATAATACGTTTTTACATTTGTATTGGTATTTGTATTTGTATATTTTAACGCAAAAGGAACTTTATTACAATATAACAACTAAAAGTAAAACCACTTAATTTTGTTTATGCTGGAAGTATATAATTATTATGATCTATGTTTGCAACTCATCACGCACTGATACTGGTACGTGATAAGTTGCGTAGTTGCAAGTCATACGAAGTTAGATTAACAATCACCTTGCATTTTACATTGGTAACAATCTAAATCTTACTTCATTGGATCAGCAGGCGTTCCTTAATTGGTCCGATAGTGTTCTATATTTGCAACTATCTCATTACAGCATTGCAGATTCGTTCGATTCTCGCTATTCGTCGTTATTCGAACTAGCAGAGTCGAACGGAGCGTAGCGTAGCGAGCGTAGCGTTCGCGTATGAAAACATTTAATGGGTCGAGTTTCGCTTTGCCCCACATAGCGCCGTTTGATACTTTAATGTGAGTATTTCATGCGTCGAGCTCCTCCGTTTTCGCATTTTTAGAACCGCAGCTGCTCATTGTTTAAAAGAAGCGCATCTAGTATTTTGAATCGTAAAAGTTCTATCTTACCGACGCGCTGTGATTCATATCTCGTTACGTACCCGATACAAAAGTGCAACAGTGTATGTCTCGATGTTTTAGAACAGCTGATTTTCAACTTATGAACGTTGAAAGTTCTACATAAAGAACTGCTCCGTTTTATTCTCAGCCATTTTTGACTTATGTGGACCTGAAAAGGGCCGTTTTCAGGTAGGCATTCGTGCTTCAGTAAGTAAGAATCGAGCTCACCCATTGAAGATTGTGATACTTTCAGCCATTACTGATAGAGGTTTCATTTTCCTGGATTTTACTTCACTATAACTGCCTATCAAAGGGTTGGAATGGAGCAGAAGATGATGAAGAACATCTAGGTTCGTCATTTGTCTGTCAGACATTCTGCTGTTATTAGCTCTAGCTTTTCTAAAGATCTTATTGTTTCCCTCTTGCGACTCTTCTGCATACAAACCAATTGGTAGCTGAAAAGATTGAATTATATCACTTCTGTGAATAAGCAGCTTATGTACTGATGGTGGAATTTTATACCAAGGATAAAGATTTATGCAAAGATCAGCGGTTTCCAAACAGTAAGTCTTCAATTTCGCACAATTAACTATCCTTCCGAACGTTATAACTTGTAATATATCGTAGAATCTGGTGATCAGATCTTGATCCCAACCGGTTGTTTTAGCAACCGATTTGGCTTTTTCCAAAAAGGAACGGGCAAAATTTCCGGTATTTGTTGTTCTATAACCCTGCTTCACCAAATCAACTGTTAAACCTAGTTTGGATCTTAATTGTATCTAAATACGTTCCTTTATTGATTTTTTCATTTCCTTTTCTTCCTTTTTTCTTGCGGAAAACTTTTTAAAATCCATATTGTAATAAACATGTAACAAATATTCCAGAACACGAATCCAGGCATGCAACGTCGAGAGACCAAATTTGTAATGTGCCTCATTGCATGGAATTTTAGCTACATATGGTGAGTTGTTAACATGTTTTGGTCCAACTCCACAAATATTGCAGCGAGAAAATGCTTTCTGTCCAATTAGAATTAAATTAAATTTATTTGTTCTACAGAAATTGACAGATGAAGGTGTTTTGTTCGTCCAAATAATATCATCATCTGCTTTTAATTGAAGAGGGACAAAGAAAATCAAAAAGAAAGATTTATCCGTGAAAAGGCTCTTTTGATAGCTAATGTTTTCTTCACTCTCAGAATCACTGTTATAAGATTCATCGTTTGCATCCACATCATCAATCTTCTTTGACCACTTTTGCCATATAATCTGATGCGCAGAAGCACCGTCCATACCCCACTTTCCAAAGAGCACTAGTTTTTTACCAAAAAGATTAGCGAGATCATCTTTTGCCATTTGCAACAAGATTCGCTTAACTGTATGACCCAGTAAACTTATGAAATGGACACTTGCTCCTAAATTAGATGTCTCTATATGCTCACCGTTGCCTGGATAACAAGCTTTTTTCGCTTCGGAGATCTTTAAATACGGCGGATATGAATCATTGTCAGTTATTTTTCATTGTACTTTATTAGCTTTTCGTATTTCCTCTTCGACAGACCTAAATCTACGTACATCGCTAAGACTCTTTGCAATTTATTATCGTCATCATCTTTCTTACGAAACTGCGTCCCAGTTTCGCTATCGCACTCATTTTTGATCAATGAAAGTGCTTTGCATAATTCTTCCTTGCTATAATTTGAAGCAAGTTCTTGGACGCGCCTTTTCTTCGTCTTTTCAGATCCATCTTCAAATGATAATCGTGTTCCTACTCTCTTTTAAATATTAATTAAACCTTTTGTTTGGATAGGTGGGCAAGGAAAAGGTACCTTGAACTCTACTTCTAAGAATGCAGCATGATTTTGAACAAACAATGCTTTTTTCCTACAGGCTCTTTTCCATTTTCTATTATACAAAGGCATAAAAGACTCAACGAAATTTTTTCTTATAACCATTAACTGACTTTCATCAAGAGAAGACGTAGCATTAATATTATCCAAAATCAAATCTACTTTGTTACATTTTGATTGTAAATCGCTATTCCAAATGATGTCACATAAGTACTGATTTTTTATTCTGTATTCCATGTTAAAAAATACTTTGAAGGATTCCTTCAATATGTCAGTAGAAACACGCAGTCTATTTGTGAACGTCTTACATGAAGCAAAATGAAACAAATGCAGAAAAACAAATCAACAACGACTTGAAGTTGCTCCTGCTACATTCAACTGTTTTTAGGTATAGTTGATACCTAAAACAGTTTATTTGTAGCTGCAGCAATTTCAAGTCGTTCCTGATTTTGTTTGCTTCATTTGTTTTATTTCATTTCAAGAAAGATTTATTTGCAAGCAGTCTTTGCCAAGACATTTTCAGTTCATTCTGCAAAAAATCTAGCTTATTAAAAAAAATGGTGAAAATGTGCATTTGCTCATAAATTTAAAAAAAATAATTACCAGTTTCTGTCACTATTAAAAATATGTGAGCAAAGAGTCTTTTGCAAGACATTTTGCATTGATTTCGCAAAAAAATCAGAGGTATTCATGAAAAAATGGTCAAAATGTGCATTTGTTTATAAAAATTGTTTAAATAATTGGAAATTATTATCTATTCCTAACTTATTGTAAGTATACATCATTATCTGTGATACGTTATACAAAAGCTATGGGTTAAAATTATCTAATCATTGCGAATCACGAAAAAATGACTTTTGTGAATTAATTTGTTTATAAAATTATTAACTATTTTTGTAGTTACTCTAACCCAATGTAAATTATTTTTAGTTACTTATTTAATTGATTTATGACCTTTTTTAATGAATTTGAAAGTCTTAGAAAAAATGGTGTCACTGAAAAGTTTAGCAACAAAAAGTTGTAACTTTGTTGTCCAATAAAAAATTTACGCTAAGTCGATAAAACTGTACAAAATACGTGAAAAGGTGTATAAACAAGAATTGTGCATTTGAAAAGGATCTACAAATTTGTTACAGATCACTTTTTGATAGCATGCATATTTTGTGTTTTAATCGTGAAAAACTATATTAAAAATAAGAAATCAGCCCGCTCCGTGGGCACATTCTCATTAGTAAGGATATTCCAATATTAGGAAATTTAGAAAAAAAAATTTCATAAACAAATTCTTTATTGAAAAAATGTTTTCTACGATTTTCCATAAATATACGTCTTTCAAGCAATATTGCAAGAGGTTTTAATATAAACAATAGTATATGATAAAATTTCTCATATTATTATAATTATTTATATTATGAACAAAGTTAGTGCACAAATGCATTAATCATGTATATTTCTATAGAAACACTAGTTTTTTTTCTATGTCAACTGAAATCATAAAATCATAAAATTTATCAACTAATTATGAATGTTGCTCAAATTTTAATAAATTTCCGAATTGGAAAGACTGGCATTGAAAATCCTGTTTATTCCGAAAAATGCCCGAATCATGTATTTGTTTATTAAATTTGTTTTTGAAAAATCATACGAATAATCAGCAAATTATGAATTTTGCTCAAATTATCATAAAGTTCCTATTTTATAAAAATGTACATATAAAAAACGAATTTTTCTGTCGAAAAATGCCTTATTACTGTATTTGTTTATAATAAAAAGAATTACAATCTTAAGGCAACATTTTTTTAAATACCATATAATTTCCATTCAAATTTCTTGCAATATAACTAGAAAAAACATATGGTTATGGAAAATCATAGAAAGCATTTTTTCAATAAACAATTCGTTTATAAAAAATGGAAAACCTAATTGAAAAATCAGGCTCGACAGCTCTCTTAGAAATCTTAACAGCTTTTTTCCACTTTTTTTTCCTTTGAATCGCTCAATATTTGTGGGCTGTACGTTATTTTGCACCAGAAATGTCGTTTTTTTTCCACTGTGGACCGGGAATGTGAAAATGAGATCATATGAACACCCATCTAACACAACGCTGCTGAAGGTTGGTCGAACTTCTCAGCATAAAATACTAACC
>NC_046659.1:8927441-8935140 GCF_010883055.1 Belonocnema kinseyi | reverse complement strand
CCCCAAACTCTCATTATTTGAAGTTATGTGGGTCAGTGAGGTAGGGATTTAATTTAGAATTTAAAAAAGGGAAGGCTGATGTGTAGGCCGTATGTGCTACGTTTAAATAGCAAAAATAAAACTGGAAATTAGAAAATTCAGTTCTTGAAAATTATATTAATAATATACATTGTAATTAGATACATTTATGGAAATGATATACAATTTGAGATACAAATTCGGGTGCGAAGCACGAGAGACGTGATGAGAATGTATTTGTTGAAGCTGAAGGAGCTTTAACAAAAAAGAAGTCACTATCACCAAATTACTGTTGAGGATGTCTTCACCTTTAATTTAGACAAATCTGTGTACAAGTGTAAGAAATAAACAAAGACCGAGCGCGGAGAGCGAGGTAAATACATTATCGGGCGCGGAGCGAGAGATAAATATATTATTGAGCGCGAAGTGCGAAAATCAACAGTCGCGCACGAAACAACAGCAGTGCGCTAGGAGAATGTGCCCGCGAGGGGGCGGGTTTTTTAATTAAGTCTTTCCCAAACCTTGCTGAGATTTAAAGCTAATTTAGAGAGACAACTTGGCACACGAGTCGTAGACACACACTTGGCACGAGTCGTAGCCAGATAAATGATGAAATTCTATGGGAATCATAAGAAATTCTTGGTAATTTACATTACACCTGTCATGAGAAGGACCACGGTATTTACCTGTGAAATGGTCGTGATCCTGATGTTCAAGATCATTTTTGTTAAAATCTTGTTTGCAAATACGACAAGCTTTTGCGTTTTAAAAATAATGCTTTTGCTTAAATGTTAAGAGTTCCATTGGTACTGTATTTTTAAAATAAGAATCTATTTTCTCTGCTAACTTTTTGAACTCGTTGACAAACCACGTGATGCAGTGCATTCCGCGATAAAGTTGAGGTTCAGATTGTGAATCATCAAAACTGCATTTTGTGTAATGAGCAACGGTCGCAGGTATATGTTTCTGATAAGCTTTCCTTGATTATTGGTAACTGGCTCTAAACAACACTCTATATCAGCATATACTGCAAATTGAACCCTCTGTTTATATTTATAGTTTTAAAACTTTTAAATGTTATCCTCTTCTATCGGAAGTATTAGTGTGCAATTATCATTCAGATTGTCACAAGTAACTATATTTTTGAACAGATTTCTCAAATTTAAAGTGACACAAATACCAGTCACAAAAGTAAGTGGTACAGCGACCTTTTTGTTATTTGTGATTTCACTAGTCTAGACAAATGTTTAATTAGAGAAAAATAATATACTTCTATATCTGAATCAAATTTAGTGTTTTCAATCATAAGAAGGTGAATATTAGGGTTGTTAGATTTTTCGTGGCTTAAAAAACCTGGAGCGATTTCCTGTTTCTTGCTATATTCGTCAAATTCTAATCCATATAGATTTATACGTACGACAGTAATTTTTTCAAATTTCGAAATATCTTCAAGAGTCCTTGGAAACTTAATATCATTATATTTGTGTTCTGAACCATCAGGCTTAGGATAAAAACTAGTTTTATTGGAATGGGTTTTAGCAGAACGACGAGCTGCAATACTGACCAGAGAAAAACAATATGAATCTTTATTTTTAATATTGATCACATTTTTTTTTCATTGTATAAAATCAGGTAATTCAATAAAAATTGAAGACCTAACCTGAAAAGGTGCGTATCTATTAATATTAACCCTTAAGTTTTCAATTTATACGAAACTCTAAGCCTAATCTGTTGTTGTTAGCTTTAATTTGAACCTGTTGTCTAACTTTTTCTTCAAACCATCCATGAATGTTTATGGTCGTCAAACTAGGATCTTTTTTAGTACAACCTTTTTTTCCTCTATTTTTTCATCACCGCCCACTATTGCCTTAAAAACGCCAGCAAATTCAACATAAACTTTAATATTACCCAAACTATTAATTCTGGTTTTAATTCTCAGAATGAACATGCGTTTACAATTTTATAAAAATGTATTTAAATCTTCATGAATTAAATTCTATATTACCCCAGTTCTGATCTTCGTTTGAAAGTCACTTTCTACATCATCCCGCAATACTCTCTCTCGTAGTTTGATTGAAGCTTCTGTCATGCCAGCTCCTGTTTTTAGCAACTTTTTGAATTTCCTGCTTGCTGTCTTCAAATTGGCTATCAATGACATGATCGCTCGTTTTTGTTTCGTGGATAATTTGTTGATCGTCCTCAGACTTTTGTTCAAAAGCCTGATGTTTTTAGTTCCTTCCCCTTGTCCACCATCTAATTTCTTTAGCAAATGGAGGCTGCTTTTTAAGTATAAGTTCATATTCCGTCTTCATGATTTTCAGAACTTTTTTATATTTTTCGAAATCCCTTTCAGAATTAAAATGGAATCAACACATAAAATTAACTTTTAGGTTTAAAGTTATTTGAACTTATCTCTGGGTATTTGCCTACAAGTCAATGATAAAATAAAGAGTGAACGTCTTATATATAGCACTAAGGAATGTTGTTAATTCAATGCGTTAAGATTATTTGTATGACATATGACACTCATACGGATACGCATTTAATATAGGTTATGGTACAATACTTATGGAATGTATAAACAATGAATTTGTAAACGCATCCATCACAAAAAGCCCAATGAGAGCCGCGCTTCGTGAAAAAGGCCCGCGAATCTGAGTAAAAATCTATGTAAAAACAAGTAGTGAAACCCATCTGACAGCCTTCTGCGCTCTAGCCGCAAGTTTGCTAATTCATACGGAAAATTTGTGTCCAGAAACCTCCCTACCTATCTACTTGTGCACATATTTTGTGGACAGGTTAGTCAGAATTAAAATAATCAAAAATAAAGCATGTTAGTATGGAATTAAAAATAACCTTGACCAAAAAATTGAAATGTTCACACTTATGTTGCACTCGGAGGAAAAGAAACTATGTAAGTGCATATATTTTTTGGACAGATTAGCAGAAATTAAATTAAACAAAATTACAGCATGTAAGTATGGAATTAAAAATAACCATAAGAGGTGTGTCTATTGATCGGATTAAGAGGAACTAAAAAAGTGGAAAATATGTTCACCTTCATGGAATACAACACAAGTGTCAATCGTTAAGGAAATAGAAAAGAATTGGTTTCGCAGATTAACCTATTATTTCTTTGGACACTTCTCCCGATGTTAAATTATCACATTCAAAAAAATTGAATAATGCTAACTCTTTCGTTTAAATCTGAAGATATTAGTTTTTCTCCTCTATTCTTCTCTTCTTCCTTGTTGGACCGGAGGAACTGAAAGGAGCCTCTACAAAGTACCCTCAAAGACCCCACTGAGTCCTCTTTCGGTTCCTTCTTTAAAAACTCAAAAAAAAAAAAACAGCAAGATCAACTTTTAAATAGTTGAAATTCGGATTCTACGTTAAAATTTGCAGTAGAAACTCACGGAGTGATCGCAATACTTTTTCTTGCAACGTTAAAAACTTAAAAAAATAAAATACCTCTCATTTACATGGGACCATGGGACGAAGGCGGCTTCAATTGACTCTTCTTTTAGTAGCAGTTAATTATGCGTTCCGTCGGTAATTTTAAGAATTTTGTCTGGCTGCTAGCGCCACGCAGTGGAAACCTCAGACAACAATGCTGCGATGCAAGTGAGAGAGAATTTTATTTTTAAAATTCACGCACTACATACCACTTTACCTATTATGGATGCGCTTGAAGTCACCTTCAGCAGAAGTTAATGACATTGCTTTAAATTTTTAACGCCACAAAGAAGGTATTGGGATTACCCCGTGAGTTTCTATTGGAAATTTTAACGCACAATCCGAATTGCAACAATTTAAAAGTTGATCTTGACGTTTTTTTCAGTTTTTTATGAAGGAACCAAAAGGGGACTCAGTGGGGTCTTTAAGGATACTTTGTAGAGGCTCCTTTCGGTTCCTTCAGTCCGCCAAGGTTACCGGGTACGATGAACCCATTGGGTTCTGTTTTCTCGCAAATGACACGATAAGTACACAATTGCTTCTCTAAGATGTTCTGTTAGGAATTTTCATGGGAACTTTGATTTAAATTAATATGATTAAAACTCCAAATAATGCTTTCAACGTGGCTCTACAGGACACGTACTAGATTCTGCTTTTTCGCGAGTGGCACAAGTTTAAAACTACTGCACTGACAGCTTCTATGAGGAATTTTAATGACAAATAGGAATTAAATGAATCAGGTTAAAACACAAAATAATAATTTCAGAGTGTCTCTACGAGGCACCTATTGAGTCATGTGCTAAATCCGAATCAGAGCTCAAAATTTCTCCTGTACGTCAGGTTTTCAAAATATCCTAACCTAAAAGTGCAAAACACGCGTTTTTAGCTGTTTTTGAGGTTATGTAACCTAATAAAAAAAATGTCTCCCACACAAGCTAATATAAAATTTGCAACTACTGATTTTCCCCTTTTAAATCTACTTGGATTTATTAGGATATCTTTATTTTTGATTAAAATATTGTAATTTGAAATTTTTTATTCTAGCGTTTTAACCCATTAACGCTGATGTGTTCAGATTTATACAACGCATTCTCTATTGCTGACGGTACGATATTTTTTCTTCAAAATATTATCTCAGGGGTTTTGGAGGTTGCCCTTTCTATTGCTGGTGTCAGTTTTTTGTTATAACCCCTAGAAGATCCAATATGGCGGCCACAATTTAGGACCTTAAAAAAGAACAAAAGATCCCGCACAAAATACCAACAAAAAAGCGTGCAGTCGTTTGGAAACAAACTTCGCACATTGATAAAACAAAAGAAGACGGACTGCGCGGAATTTATGACGTGTTATGCGTAAGTGATGAAATTCGTTTTTTGATACAAATCTTTCCGTGTTAGAGATCACGCTTGAGTGCCGGGCTAACGGTTGGATGCGTAGGTAATAAAATTCTTATTGTATTTGAAATCTGTGTAGCAGTTACATTTCGTGTCGATCGTGATTTTTGTATATAGTGAGTTTTAGAATTTCCACGTCACTTTTCATTATAAGAAAAAAATGAGTTCAAGAACTCCTTGCGGTAAGAAAGTTAATACGTTTCGTCAAATTTGTGGAAAGTATGAAACGGAGAAATACCGTCGATCAATTAATTTTTCGATAGAAACTTCATACTTCAACTTTTATGGGATTTCAATGAAAATTTTGGATAAACCGTGGGTACCAACCTCAATTTCTCATGATTGTAGATTAAATTTGTCAAATTGGGAAGATGAATGTACCAAGACGCAGACTGTTACTCAACCACCTGTTTGTCGTGAGCCGAACGATCATGTTACTAATTGTTACTTTTGCTTATGCAAAACAGAAGGTTTTTCTAAAAAGTATTTATAGAAAATCTTTTATGCGCATGTAAAAAGTGTTACAACAGCCAAGATTGGTATTAGAAATCACTCTGAAAACAAAAGTGATCGATCAACTCACAAATCAATGAATGCTGACGATACTAATGCAACTAAAGATTCTTCTTGGCAAGAATCAGATCATGAAAGTCCTAAATTTTTTGACCAAGACGGGTTAGACGATTTTATCCGTGACCTTGATCTTCCAAAAGATAAAGCTGAGCTTTGCGCTTCAAGACTCAAAGATAGGAAACTATTGTTACCTGGCTCTAGACTAACTGTTTACAGAAATAGAGAAGAAAAGTTTATCAAGTACTTTTCAATAGACAGTGGGATTTTGTATTGTAATGATATCGGAGAACTCATTAATTTATTTAAAATAAACTTATATACGCCAGAGGATTGGCGTCTTTTCATAGATTCGTACTATTACATAATGGAAATCAGTACGCTGCAATTCCAGTAGGTCACTCAACTACAGTGGAAGAATCTTATGATACTGTCCAATTACTCCTGATAAAAATAAAATACAATATATATAATTGGCTTATTTGTAGTGACTTCAAAATGATAAATCTTATAATAGGTTTATAATCAGGAAACATTTAATACTCTTGTTTTCTTTGCTTTTGGGACAGTCGTGCAAGGGATGAACATTGGATAACGGAGAAATGGCTAGCCAGATTAGAGTGAACAGTTGGTCAGTATAATTTTGTTTATGAAAGTCTTGTTGACAGAAAGAAAGTATTATTGCCACCACTCCATATAAAACTAGGGTTAATGAAGCAATTTGTGAAAGCCCTGAACACCGAAGGAGAATGTTTCAATTATATCAGATCTACATTTCCGCATTTAAGTGATGCCAAAGTTAAGGAGGATATTTTTGTTGGGCCTGATTTAAGAAAACTTATCAAAGATGATGACTTTATCAAAACCATGAGTATGAAATTATATTTTCTCAAATCTCATTTGGATTATTTCCCAGAAAATGTTGGAGCATTCAGTAAAGAAATGGGCGAACGCTTTCATCAAGACTTTCACCAAAAAGATCAACATTATCAAGGTCGATGCAATGTAAGAATGATGGCCGACTATTGCTGGTCTTTGCAAAGAAATGATAATGACCCTACTAGTCATAAACGAAAGTCTCTTCAACGATCGTTCGACATGAAGTGCGAACGTTTCCATAAGAAAACAAGCAATTAGTTTCACCTTCATTGGATATACAATCGTAAGTGTTGTCTTAACTGGCTGGGCAATCATAAGTCTTGCCTTGACTAGCTGGACGATTCAAAGTCTTGCCTTGACTTACTGGACGATTCAAAGTCTTGCCTTGACTGGCTGGGCGATACAAAGTCTTTCCTTTATTGGCTGGACAATTCAAAGTCTTTCCTTGATTGGCTGAGCAATCTTAAGTCCTTCCTTGATTGGCTGGGCAGTCTAAAGTCTTGCCTTAATTGGCTGGTAAATATTAAGTACTTCCTTGCGTAGCTGGACAATCCCAAGTCTTGCTTTAACTGAATGGGCAATCGTAAGCCTTGCCTTGACTGGCTGGACAATTCAAAGTCTTGCCTTGACTGACTGAGCAATTTAAACTCTTGCCTTGACTGGCTGGGCGATACAAAGTCTTGCCTTTATTGACTGCGCAATTCAAAGTCTTTCCTTGATTGGCTGGGCAATCTAAAGTCTTTCCTTGATTGGCTGGGCAATCTAAAGTCTTGCCTTAATTGGCTGGAAAATATTAAGTACTTCCTTGCGTAGCTGGACAATACCAAGTCTTGCCTTAACTGAATGGGCAATCGAAAGTCTTTCCTTGATTGCCTGGGCAATCTAGAGTCTTGCTTTAATTGACTGGAAAATATTAAGTACTTCCTTGCTTAGCTGGACAATCCCAAATCTTGCCTTAACTGGCTGGGCAATCGTAAGCCTTGCCTTGTCTGGCTGGACGATTTAAAGTCTTGTCTTGACTGGCTGGGCGATACAAAGTCTTTCCTTTATTGGCTGGAAAATTCAAAGTCTTTTCTTGATTGGCTGAGCAATCTAAAGTCTTTCCTTGATTGGCTGGGCAATCTAAAGTCTTGCCTTAATTGGCTGGTAAATATTAAGTACTTCCTTGCGTAGCTGGACAATCCCAAGTCTTGCTTTAACTGGCTGGGCAATCGTAAGTCTTGCCTTGCCTGGCTGGACGATTTAAAGCCTTGTCTTGACTGGCTGGACGATAAAAAGTCTTGCCTTTATTGGCTGGGAAACCCAAAAGCTTGCCATAATTGGTTGGGCAATCTAAAGTCTTGCCTTAATTGGCTGGAAAATATTAAGTAATTTGTTGCTTA
>NC_046659.1:8924033-8927341 GCF_010883055.1 Belonocnema kinseyi | reverse complement strand
TAAGCAACAAATTACTTAATATTTTCCAGCCAATTAAGGCAAGACTTTAGATTGCCCAACCAATTATGGCAAGCTTTTGGGTTTCCCAGCCAATAAAGGCAAATGGCGAAATGTAAACGACTAAATTCGCTGCTCCCAGCGTTAGGTGGGTTAGCCTGCTTACGATTTGGTAGGGATGATTTCTGGGTTTAGGTGGGTTAGCAGGTAGGTGCGTTAACCCACTTGTGGCATGGAACTTTATTATTCTAAGAAAAATATGCGACTAAAATTATTGTTCACAGAGTCAGGTGGGTTAGCATGCTTGTGGCTTGGTAGAGGTGGTTTCTACCCCTAGGAAATGGCTTCCGTAGAAATGAAAAGACACGGGTTCCATATTTTTTATTGTTTTATCAATGTGCAAAGTTTGGTTCCAAACGACTGTATTGGATGATATTGGATCTTCTAGGGGTTATAACAAAAAGCTGAAACCGGCAATAAAAAGCGCACCCTCGAAAACCCCTGAGATAATATTTTGAAGAAAAAATATCATACCGTCAGCATAGAGACTGCGTTGTATAAATCTTAACACCTCAGCTATAATCGGTTAAAACGCTAAAATAAAAAATTTCAAATTACAATATTTTGGTGAAAAATGAAGATATCCTAATAAATCCAAGTAGGCTTGAAAGGGGAAGATTAGTACTTTCAAATTTCATATTAACTTTGTGGCAGACATTTTTCTTGTACAGTTACATAACCTCAAAAACATCTAAAAAACGCGTTTTTTGCACTTTTAGGTTAGGATATCTTGAAAACCTGACGTACCTGACGAAATGTTTGGTCTGCTTTCTGGCTTTTGACTTTTTTCAAATTTTTTCGGCCTGTGTAATTAAGGTTCTAAACATGCCGATTAAGCAATTAATCCTTTAAGGTGGTTTTATTAGCTATATCTATTAGATTGTATTTTATCGAAAGTTGCACAAGTTCAAAATTGTTTTGCTATAATTGGCTCTATTGGGAATGTTAGTGAATAATTGAAATTAAATTCATTAAATTAAAATGCTAAGTTCCTGGATAAAAAATATTATATTTTCAACAACCAAGTTTTTTCACAACAATTTGCATTATGGAAAATAAAATGAAAATTGAAATAAATTGTAACTTGTAGTAAATGCGCTTTCATAACTTATACATGTTTTCAATTATCGATTAGGGATTGTTATTTTTAATTAAAAGCCAAGTTAAAAAATTTTATAAAATAATTATATCAATCGAAAACTATGCATTTTATAGAGGTTTTTATATAGCAGAAAATATTTTTTTCCAATCCTTACTAAAATGTTTTTAATTCCACTACTGTTTATTTTTTATCCGTTTTAGGTAGTTTCCGAACAGTTTTAATCTATGAAAATTGTTTTTGAGTCCTTTGTGAAAAAAGTAACATTTAATTATTTGTTTTACATATTTTAAATGGTTGTTTGGAAAAGTTATTGTGTGTTTTATGAAAATCTTTGTATTGTAGAAACTCGCTTTTTGCCACCAAGGTTATTAAAGCATTTTCACATTTGATATTTCCTAATTATTTATGACCTCTTTTAGTTGTAAACTTTTTAAATATTTAAAGAAAAAAGAATATCAAACAATTTTTTGAGTGAGTAAAGTTTAATTTTAAAATCTTTTAAATAATTTTTTTTGATCAAACTCCCTCGAAAATTTTCCATTTTTCTTAGAACTACTCATTGATCATGACTAGAGAATACAGTAGAATACAAATTTATATAGTATAGGTAGGGTTCGAATTCTCAGCGAGTGAAATTTTTCGAATCGTTTAGGCATGCGACTTTATTTGTAAGTACCAGATTTGGTGAATTGTTCACTCAAAACTATACAAAATGAAGATTATATAACAATGAGTTGAGAAATATTTTTCTAGCAATCAGGCCTCATACAAAGCACATCGGATGCTACTCATATTCATTTCGAATGTTGCAAAATGCCAGATACAAAATCATATAGAACAGACATACAAAACCCATTTTTAAATGTTAATAGAACCTAATAGAAACCAAAGCTATTAGGTGGCAAATATATTTTAATTAGAAACCACATAGAAAACCGATTAGGTAACATTTAAGTAGATTGGTAGGGCGCGTTCTGTCTCACTTTTTTCCGTATGGATAGCAAGCTTGCGGCTAGAGTGCAGAGGGCTGTAAGATTAGTTTCAATTCTTGTGCTGACTTATGAATCACAGTTTTGAAGTATCCGACCCACCCTGTTGATATGGGAAATCAATGCATAAAAATCATGGAAATAGAACTTTTCAGCCTCACAAATATGGAATAGGATATGATATACAATATCGCAATATTAGGCTATTTAATACTTGCTATTTCCGGAATTGCAATTTTTCACCCCAAAATAATATAATTGATGTAATAAATGTTTATCGCAATGGAAAAGACAATAAGACGCAAGTTACATTGAATTCTGAGAATTGTTTTTTTTTTTCAAAATGGTATCATGTTACATGTATCACTGAGAAAATAAGGCATTATATAATGCTTTTTTATACAGATTTGAACACGTTTCTCGTAAACAAAATTCCATCTTGATGACGTCATCCTCGATTCCTGGAATCCTTATCTATGTAAACTAAATTGAGTAAACGTTCTCTTTTAACATTTTCCGATAGCGGCGTCATATTTCATATAATTTTATGCAATTCCTGGGGTAAACAAAATTCCATTCTGATGACGTCACCATAGTACCAGGAACCCTTATCTACAGTGTAGAATTAAAAATGAATTTCAAAAAAGGTAAAAAAGTTCTACGAATCATGAAGATGGGATATCAACTTATACTCGAGAAGCAACCCCCAGCATCTGATGAAATTAGATTGAATTTTAATATGCAGTCTTGAATACATGCATATTCAATTAAATAATTTTTCAATAAATCTGTGCTTTAAGTATTAAAGGGGAACAATAATTTATTTTAAAAAACTATTCAAACTCCGTTGAAAATGTAAGAATTTCCAGATTTAAAAATAACTTCATAATAATGTATTTTTTATGAAATATTGTTACAGTCTTAAATATTCAATTTTAATCTATTCAATTGAAAATCTTTCTAACTGAGAAAATGAATAATTATTGAATAGTTTGAAATATTTCACCAAATATTTAAAAGTAAAAAATTTGAAACTGAATTGTTTTACATAGAAAGCTTTTAACCTCTAGAATTTCGGAGAACTTTTAAACTTTTAACGTTACAATTTTAATTGTTCTAATTAAAGAATGTTATATTTGTAAGTCATTGTGTTGAATTTT
>NC_046659.1:8918632-8923933 GCF_010883055.1 Belonocnema kinseyi | reverse complement strand
TAATTTGTAGACAAAATTTGAGTAAATTTAAGAGGTATTTAGAAGTTTTGAAAAGTTTAAAAATTAATTTTCAACTTAAAATGATTTAATTTAAAACAAAATGTAGATTTTTGCCAATTAAAAAAAATCTAGAAGCTTTTTAAGAATTGTCAAAGGCTTTACAAGAATAAAAATATTTTCTTAAGATTCCTAGAAAAATTGAAAATAGTTTATTTTAAAAGAGATTTAGAAATCTAGATTTCTTAAGATTTTGAAATAAAATTTTGAAGCTTTTCAAGAATGTTTCTATTTAAAATTAAAATAATTTAACTTGTAATTTAAGAATGATTATTTTTTAAATTTATTTGTTCAATTTTTAACGTTTCTAGCTTAAAATTGTTAAAACGGCCACCCTGTTATTAAAATACTTAGCCTTTATTTAATTATTAATATTTCTACCAAATAATTTTTAAATATAAAAATATAGTTTTAGTTTAAGATAAAATCTTCTATAATTTTTACTACAATATATATTTTTTATTATTATGTTTTCACAATTCTACGAAAAGATATTTAAAAATCAAAATATCGTTTTGGATAAGGATGAAATGTTTCATATTTTTAATTAAAATATGCACACAATACTTATTCGAATTTTTATATTTCTGCGTAATTTCTTTGTTTGAAATGAGGATATTTATATGTAAAGATATTTTTTTATATCTCACAAACAATTCAAACAAAAATATTAAAATTTCAATTGCCAATTAATATATAAACAACAATGATATTAAGATTATTAAATTAAGTAACAATCAATTATTGCAACTTCCAGAATAGTGACTCCATCCTCTGAAATCATGTTTCGCTCCCACAAAATATCTTGTGTAAAAAAATTCTCTCACGCATGCCGCATTCGAGTCTTACAAGAAAATTTCCTCTTAAGATGGCTTTTCGTCAGGCTCTAACATTTTCTTTACCTTCTGGCACATAAAGGAAATTAAATTTGTTGAGTAGCTGTCATAACTTGATATTTAAATGCAGGAGTAACACACGGCATTCCACCCATTCTTGTTATTTTAATGCAAGCTTTTAAAGTGATAAAACTTAAAAAATGTTCACACTTTAATTTGTCATACCTAAAACCGAATGCCCTTGCAAAAAATATTAATCAAATTAATTTTTCACTAATCTTTCTTATGCTTGTCATATAAATTTAGGCTGGAAAGACTCTCAGCGCCATCTGGCCTATAAGCTTCGCTTGATCGTACTAGTGAACTAACGTCGATGGAGGGGGCTACACAAAATGTAGTTTTGGCAATTCACAATCTGAACCTCAAGTTTATCGTGGAAAGGACTGCATCACGTGGTTTATCAATGAGTTGAAGAAGTTAGCTGAGAAAATAGATTCTTATTTTAAAAATCCAATGCCAATGGAACTCTTAACATTAAAGCAAGAGCATGATTTTTAAAACGCAAAAGTTTGTCATATTTTCGAACAAGATTTTAACAAAAATGATGTCAAACAACGGGATCTTCACAATTTTACAGGTAAATACTGTAGCCCTTCTCATAACAGGTGTAACGTAAATTACCCACACTCACATAAAATTCCCATAGTATTTCATCATTTATCTGACTACGACTCTCACTTGTTCATCAAAGAATTAGCAACCAGCTTTAAGGGTGATATCTCATTATTACTTATCAACAAGGAACAATATATATTCTTTACAAAAAGTGTGCAATATACGAAAGTTAAACTCAGATTCATAGGCTCTTTTCGATTTATGCCAAGTAGCCTCTCTAAATTAGCTTCAAATCTATGTTGATTATTGGCAGAAATTAGATGAAGATTGTCAGCAAAAGAGGAATTTTATTCAAAATTAAATGATGAGGGTATTTCAGATGAAGATATAATCATGCGTACAAGGTTTGGAAAAAATTTAACTTAAAAACGTTAGGTGAATATTCGGATTTATACTTGAAAAATTATGTTTTTCTCTTGGCAGACATTTTTGAAAGTTTTAAATGTCGTTGCTTTGACACTTATAATGTGGATACTTTGCACTACTATACAGCACCAGGGCTTTCTTTTGATGCTATGGTAAAGTATACACTCAGTGCTCCAATAGGTATACGAAAGCAAATAATAGATTCATGGGGTCGAATTTCGATTAACATGTTCCCGAGTCCAATATCACTTTTTTCGATACAAACAATCAACACGGTAAGGCTATGCGCCAATATTTACCCTATAGAAATTTTATATGGTTCACTGATTTTGAAAACAAACTACATTTTTTCAACATTCCCGATGAGTCAGAAATTGGTTATATCCTTGCAGTAGATTTGGAATATCCTGAAGAACTCCATGGTTTGCATAAAGAGCTACCATTATATTCAGAGCATTTTGTACCTCCTCTTCCAACATCTAAAGTGCCGAAACTAATTACCAATTTGAAATCAAAGACGAATTGCGTTCTCCATTACCAAAACTTAAAACAGTAATTAACATTGGGAATAAAGCTTGTTAAAATTCATCGAGTTTTAGAATTCAAGCAAAAGCCATTTCTTAAAGCCTATATTGATTTGAATACTGATTTGAGAAATAAAGCAAAAAATGAATTTGAAAAAAATTTCTTCACACTCATTAACAACTCTGTATTCGGCAGGACCATGGAGAACGTAAGGAAGCACAAAGGTGTTCGGTTAGTAACAAAGTGGGGAGGAATATGGGGTGCAAAAGCTTTGATTGCCAAACCAAACTTTCATAACTACACTATATTTGGTTAGGACATAGTGATCATTGAAATGAGTAAAACCAAAATTAAATTCCATAACCCCATCTATATGGGCTTCACAGTTCTAGGCATATCAAAGATAACGACTTAAAACTTTCATGATTATATTAAAAAAGATGTTGATAACTTTGACACCTCAGACTATCTACTAAATAATGTGTACAAAATTGAGTTACTAAACAAAAAAGTCTTGGGGCCCATGAAAGACGAATGCAGCGGGAAAATTATAACTGAACTTGTGAGGCTAAGGTAAAAATTGTATTCTCATAACGTTTTGCGTCAAGAAAGGAAGAAAAAGAAAGCTTAAGGTATCAAAGTATCCACATTAAGAAAAATTACGTTTAAGGACTATAGGCAAACTTTGCTACATTATCAAACTCTCACTCAACCTCAATGGTTAATTCGAAGCCAGAATCATGAAGTTCACTCATGTGAGCAAATAAGGATCGCCCTCAGCTGGCGAGATGATAAGAGGATGCTGCTTCCTCTTACAACCGACACACTTACATGGGGCTACTATATCCAGTCACAGGAAGCAATGGATGTTGATAGAAACTAATGTTTATTTTCGATACGCGAACTTAATTCTCAAATGAGAGTTGAGATTATGTACAACGATTCTAAAAAACTTGTATATATGTGTAGAAACAAGCTAGGCGATAAATATGACGAGTGATGTGGATATATAAGTCGAGGGGTGAGAGAGATAGAAAGAGAGAGAAAGAGCCCCAGGACTAGTGTATAACCTTTGATGTAGCAGATATAGTCTATAATCTACATATTGTTGTAAATAAAATAAATCCAAATTTTAATGCTTCGTTTTGTTTCAAACAGTCAATTACTGTAAATGGAGCATATTACACAAAATCTTTCTTTGATACTAAAGTCTGAGGGTCTTTACCATGGTATGTTGATTTGAAATTCGCAAACATTTCATACAATAAAGCATACTGATTTTTATCAAAATCTAAATTTAAATTACCGTATGGATAGCATTGAGAATTCAGAAATAATTTGAGATCAGATATTTTGCAATGATTAAAATAACTAGTAGAATTTTCTGCATCAATATTTTTCTTATTTATTTGAAATTCTAATACAGTAAAACCCTGCAATATCTCTTCCTTCTATAGCCCTTCCGTGAATTGGCGCCGTACCGCAGGTAGGTGTAACGAAAGCTGCGTGGGGTGCGCTGGGTCTGCGGTTGTCACTCAGGCGAGCACTAATGCGTGAATAAACAAAAGGGGAGCGGCCTATAATAAGTTACTTCCCACCCACCGTCAGCACCAAAATCGGCGCTATAGAAAAGCTTTACTGTATAACAAAATCTAGGCTTTTTTCACTGAGTAGAAGTTTTTACTGTCCAGATATGTTTAGATGTGGTAGGCAGAAATGGATATTCATATAATTCTCAGGAACGAAAGCTCTTTTGATTTGGTGGATCTTTTTTAATATACTCCAATAACTTGAATTTCCGTTAATCTTACAATCTCACGTATGTTAATAACCACTCTACTTCAATAAATGAAATGTTAAAAGCTTCAACTACGTCCCATGCTGCTACTGCTGTTTGTATAATAGCGTTTGTATCATTTTTAATCTAATTAATATGAGATCATGCTTAGCATTAACGATTATTTTTGATAATCATCAGTAAAACCAAATACCATACTAAGATGTATCGAAACATCAAAATACCCATTTGCATTAGTTAATGCTTGTTCATTGTTAAAATCAAGCCATCCTGCGTTTTCGAAAAATCTACTCCTACTAGAATCCATGGAAACGTAATGTTTCATTAAACTGTTAAGGGCCAAGTTTTTGTTTTTATCAATCTCAACGGCTTGAGCTCGTATCTTGCCTCTTCAACGAAATGACATATTCCATTATTAACTAAAACTGTATTAGTAGGTAGATTTCCAATAGATTTAGTCAATCTTCCTTGAATGTGAAGTGAACTTCTGCTCGGTAACATACAATGATCTTGATTTTTCACAGCAATTCGAATTTCATCACTGTTGTTAAAGGTCGCGGAGGCGCAGAGTTGGTGTGCATGCGCTTCACGATGAGCTATAGATTAGTCGAAAATGATGCAACATGTTTTGAGGTGTTATCCCTTTGACAGCTTATTATCGACTGATGCTCTTGCTCCATGGTACTAAAGTATTATAGCTGAATCCAAACTTTTTATTGAAAACAATACCCATTATCGTAAAGACTTGATGTGCAGTGTGAGTATTTTAATTTCTATTGTCTTGATGGCGGTCGGCAAGTTAATGATGTGCGATAGGACTTCCACTATCTTATATCCTGGCGGTACAACGGGAAAAATTCATGAATAGTGTGCACTTTTTGACCATTGATGTACGCTCCTCTAGTTATGTTACATTCAACTCTGAGAGCATTTATATTAATTATGGATACTGGTTGTTCAGATTCGTGATGTTTGTTAGGTCCAATATTCTTCGTGTAAATCTCAATAAACTTGCAATTGAGTCTGATTTTTCAAAATTTATAT
>NC_046659.1:8908487-8918532 GCF_010883055.1 Belonocnema kinseyi | reverse complement strand
TATTAAGTTTGATATGAATTTCAATACCCACGTAGAATTTATTTTGAACAATGTCTACATTGGAAATTGAGTTGAAGGTTAAAAATTCAACAAGACCAATATCGTAATTTTTGTAGGAAGACAACTCAATTGGAGGAAAATACTGATTTTCTAGGATTGAAGAAGTGCCCGATAATGTTAGCGTCAATGAATCATCCACGTATTGGTCTCTACATTTATACAGATTATACACAATTTGAGATTTTAATTAATTTCATAAAAATTTAAGGCATACATGTCCACACACAAATGTATAATAATTTTGATACCTGTCAAAATAAATTATTTTATTTTTAAACTTTTTATAAGCAACCCAATGAGTTCCTAAATTGTTTTTATCATCAAGATTAACAATAGCACTTTTATATTTACGTAGCCCACAGTCTGGTAATCCATTACGCATAAAAACACCTCGAAAATGTTTAATTTTTAAAGATTTTAAGCATTTAAGTAAACCTGCATCGGTTAATGCTCGGTGAGGTAGCGTCACTTCAAGTTTTTTGGTTTGCACTTCAGTCCTACTCCTTGAGTATATGGTTTTAGATGAAGCCCTAATCCTCCTTTATACGATTTTAAATAAAGACCGTTCCCCACAGCAATGGCTTCCATTGCTTCTTTATGAAGTTTTCTCTCTTCAAGCTCTCGTTGTGCATAATTTGAATCTGAAGAAGAATTTCAGCAAGAGTTTCAAAATGAAGTTGAAGAGCAAAATGATCAAGATAATGATAAAACTTTATTCTTGTCAGCATACGATTCTGAGGCTTAAGAGAATTTATAAACATCAGTTTCCTTTTCATCAAATAATATATCAATTCATTATCGTGCAAAGTTGAGAGAGAGAAAGAGAGATACAGATAATTTTTATGGTGTACGAAAACTATCGAAAGACAGACAAATAATTGGAGATTCTTCGAAGTTTCAATAAAAATCTTATTAATATAGGCACTGTAAGCTATCCAAAGATTGTGGATTTGCTTAAACTTTTGTTTAAAAATATACCAAAATGTACTGTTATAAATAATAAAGACCTTAAAAATTATAAAAATATTGCAATTTTAACAAATTTGCATCGAAAACATTATCGAGTTGATGGGGATTTTCGTGATAATAGATCTTTCAAATATACAAATTTTATAAAAAAAACTCATTCCCCTTTGGTCTCTGAAAACTAACAATAAACAATTGGAAAGACGCTCTTTATTGGGTAGAGGTTGATTTTCAAAATATATGATTGGTACAGAGGCTAATAAATTAGACTACATTTATTGGGATGATCCAAATGACTTTGTTGATAGATTGCGTTTACTGTTAGCATCTCAAGCAACTAGAAAGCCAAGTCGCACAAATCAAATTATATCAATTATTGAAGAATTACGAGAGGCTGGAATTATGTATTAATGAATGCTTTGTCAATAATTTTTTCATTTTCAAAATGAGTATCAATGGGTTCGGACGTCATGTTAAGCGAGCTCAGATGGAAAGTCGAGGTCAGCCAGGAGTTGGATTCAAATTCACCCCTGATGGGTATTATGATATCAGAAACAAAAAGCTGTGCAATGTAGCTGATGCAAAAGATTTAGATGATACAGTAAATTGAAATATGATGCAACAAGCGTTACAGCAAGAAAAGCAGATTCTGCGTGATGTCATAGCTTCCTTGCGAACTAAAGTTGTTAACAACAACATGATGATTGAAACTCTAGAAACTTCCACATATAATAGTTTACATATTTTGAAACTTGATGTGGATTCAACTCAAGAACTGGCGCAGCGTAATTCAGAGCTTATTTCTCAGTTGGATGCCAAGCTGAACACACTCAAAAATGAATAACGAAAAACTGCAACTAGTTAAGGTGCTACATAGGTCTGCTAGAAGATAATACCAAATTCGGCACTTTGATATCCATAACATTGATGAGACTTGGCAAGCGAATCTTGTTGAAATGCAACCTTATACGAAAGGAAACAAACGATACAAGTACATCTTAACTGTATTTGAAATATTTTCGAAATTTGCTTGGGCTATTCCAGCTTAATCAAAAAAGGGTGAAGATGTAGCTTCAGGCATGGAATCTATACATGACAAAGGATGCACAACAAAAAATTTAAATGTTGATAGAGGTAAAGAATTTTACAACTCGCATTTTGAAAATCTTATGAGGCGATATGAGGTAAATTTGTACTCAATATTTAGTAATTTAAAAGCATCAATTTGCAAGCGATTCAATCGTACTTTAAAGAATAAAATGTGAATGAAATTTATCTTACAGGGTAATTATAAGTGGATAGATGTGTTGAAAATTTTTATTTTATCTTACAACGATACTAAACACTAGACTATTAAAATGAAACCAAAAGATGTTACTAAAAAAATGAGGAAAAATTGTTTTTGAACGTGTACAAAAATTATAATGTGATGCAAACAGTTGAGATAGCCAAATATCAAGTTGAAGACAAAGTACGTGTAAGTAAATTTAAGCACGTTTTTGGAAAGGCTGCATACCGAATCGGACAACTGAAATATTTACGATTACTCATGTTAAGAATACCGAACCAGTTACACATCTACCTACCCTTAATCTAGTAAATGAAAAAGGCGAATTTGTTGTAAATTACATACATGAAATTTTAATGTATAAAGGTACGATTCACACATCTGATTTTTGGTAAATTCTCCATCACTTCTTCACACACATTCTGAGTACAAAAAGTAATCATTTCAAGAAACAGACTTTCAAATCGCATGAGATTAGTAAATATAAGTTTTTTCATTGCCCTTCTCTTTAAACTTGTATAGTTTTTTCGTATATAAGATATTACACTTTTCATAGATGGTGATTTCACTTTACGCCAGACTCTTTTGGCAATGGTTTCAATGATGACCTCCTTTGTACGTTGAAATGGCATAACAATCTGTTCCAGAAAATACCGGTCGATACAAGGGCCTTTCATGAGGTTGAAGTAACTTTTAAATAATTTCCACTCTTCAAGATTCAGGGTTATGCTTGCACGCGGATGACTGGCCTGCAGTGTCACTGCTGAGGCGAACTTTTCCGTCTTTTTTAAATTCAGCACCGACAAAAATTTGTTTTATGAATGATGAATTCAGGTTGTATGTGGTCACATGTAACAGTTTATTTCGTGGTGTACAAGGCATGATGAATATCTCACTGAAGGTTTTCACAGACTGAGCGATAATTGAAAGACTTCACACACTTATACATTTTTCTCCTTAAATTCAATAAAGTTCAAGCGTCCATCCAAATACACCATTTCAAGATGCTGATCTTCACAGGCTTTCTTCGTTCGCATAAACAGATTTTTATCCTCTTCACACAGTTTGGCACTCCTTTAAGGCAGAAAAACGGAGAATTTGTTTTCTATGATTACGAGCAAAATTCTGGTAAAAAATCAATATTATTAACCGAAGCACCTATTATAATTTCCAACCACATGCAGAAGAATTGGGCAAGCCTATCACTGCATCGAGCATCTGGCTGCCCTTCAGTCCCTAGTACACTGCTCGCCTTATTTGAAGTTCTAGCGAGTCTTATGTCGAAGACGTTGGCAACGCCATTTTGTTTTAAAAAAAAAAAGTTGTATTGAATAGTACTAGATTTGTGCAGAATTGTCTCGTAAACGATTTTTAAAAAGGTCATGATTTTGGTCAGAATTCAAACAAAACTTTTTCTGGACCAGAAACGCCATTTTGTTTTTCCGAAAAAATAAGAGTTTTACTAAATTATGCTAGGCTTGTGGTCTATCGTAACGCAAATTTCTTTTCAAAAATATCCAAATTGGAGCCAAAATTAAAAAAAAAACTTTTCCGGGTCGGAAACGCCATTTTGTTTTTACAAAAAAAAAAAATTTGTGCTGAATTGTACTAGGCTTGTGGTCCATCGTGTGGAAAAAAAATTGCAGCCAAAATTCCAAAAAAAATTACCAGGTCAAAAACAATATTTTATTTTTTCAACAATAACAAATGTGCTGAATTGTACTAGGTTTGTTCTCAATTGTTCCTAAAAAGATTTTTAAAAAGTCAAAATTTGAACAAAAATTCACAAAAGAACATTTTTTGTGACATTATAAACCAAAATTTTCAACATGAGAATTTTGAAAATCTGAAAGTTGGGCTTAGTTGTGCTGGTACGTGAAAACCAATTATTGCCACACACACTTTTTACTCAGGTCTATATTTTTCAAAGAAATACTAGCGTCTTTTTCATAACAATAGTTTTTGGAATCAACAAATTTTCCAAATGCGAATCTCGAATATCTGAAAATTGTACTTGGTTGTGGTAGGCGTGCAAAACAATGTTTGCCCTACACATTCTTCACTCAGGTCTATTTTGTTTAAGGAAATACTAGTTTCTTTTTCATGAGAATAATTTTTCAAATCGAAAATTTTTCAAAATACGAAAAAAAAACACCTCTGGACTAGCCCCGGAAATATCTGTGTGCATTTTTTGTTTTGATTTGTTTGAAGAATTTTTTTAACCATTATGCTCTTTGTTATTTTTCTGCAACTGTTATAAACCAAGTGTGCGCCAGATCAAAAAACAAAGTGCACCACTGAATTTCTCTCGAAAATATCTATATGTAATTTTGTTTTGTTTTTTAAAGACATTTTTAAAACAATTAGCGCTTTTGTTGTTCATCGTTCTGCTTCTGCGTGCCTGTAGATATGGAGTTCGAACTTGTAAAATTGAATTAAACAAACTAAGAGTCATATCAAAATTTTTAAATTAATTAAACAAGTTTGAAATCCATATCTACGGACACGCAGCAATAGTACGCTGAACAAAAAATTTTCTAATTGTTTAAAAATTGGTTTAAAAAAATGAAAAAAGTACATCTACAAATTTTCGAGAGGAGTGCAATGGTGAACTTGGTTTTTCGCTACAATACATATTCTGTTTATAACAATTGCAGAAATATAACAAATAGGATAATCGTTTAACAAATTGTTTAAACAAAAAATGCATATTGAGATTTCCAGACGAATCCAGAGGTGTTTTTACTTTTTCGATATGACTCTTAGTTTTGTTTTAATTAAATACATAGATTTTAAATCCATATCCGTGGCAATCTTCAACGTAGTAATATTTTTCATAAGTTTGGCTGGTCGTCCCGAATTTTTGGGACGGCTAATTCATCCCCTTTTCTAGCTCTCTCAATTTTTCGGGACGACTAGAACCAGCCTAATTAAAAACGTTAGTTTATCATACTTGCTGTTCAGAAATCAGTTTTTTCACATTTTCTGATCTCGAAATCTTCTGTTGAACCGATTAGTATCAGATTTTAACGAAAAGTCAGGAACAACTGATTTTTGAAACATTTTTCAAGAATTATCGATATCTTGATCAGTTCTTGAAATTTTACGTATTTAGTATAAGAAATTAAAATTCATTGAATTAAACAATAAATCAATTTAATTAATTAAATAATTTTTTTGTAGATTATTAATATAAATTATATTAATGGACAGTATTTATATGATTTTTTCAAATTGCAAAAAAAAACATGAAATCCCAACAAAAACATCTGCCATGCAAAAAATCTTCCAATGTATAAATATATGAATTTGCCCAATCAAAGAGAAAGATATTCATGATAAAATACATACACAAAATTTCTTATGAAATGTCCCACATAAATTTTTTAATCAATTTTAAAAGGCAATATTAGATATTATAAAATTTGGTAGGATTAAATGCTATAAACAAAATGATTACATATAAAAATATTCATCTAGTGTAACTTGGCAGAGTTTTTGCATCACAGATATTTTTGGTGGGATTATAATATTGTAAATTCCCCGCAAATTTTTGAATTTATAAAGCGCAGAAACAGTAGCGAAAGAATAATACGCTGAAATCACATAATAAGATGCAGTATATCTCAGGGCATCCATACGAGAGATGACTCGTAGATTTAAGATATTTGAAATGCATATGTCTCAGAACATGGGATCATATCAATATGTGCAATTTAAATATATGTGGTCACTTGTGAATATATTTTGTTATCAATTCAATGGAGTTCAATATAAAACGAGCATCAGTTCACCCTCGAGTTTTGGTTCACTAAGATCAACAAGGGTGAGGGGAGTTCACAAATACCTAGACAGCTGCACCCCAGGGGGTTTTCAAAGGGTATCTAATGCGGTCTCTTTACTATTACTCTTATTGATCTATATTATCTTCTGATTATTTTCTGCTCATCTACTGTACGTATTCGGTTAATAAAATCTGCACCTCATATACAACAAACACAATGTGTGTTTTAAAATAAATGTTATCATCTGTTACTGCAGCAAAACGCTACATTAAGACAATTGATTTTGCAAAATTACCACAGAAATTAAATAGATTAGAGACATTAGCGGCATTTAAAAAAAGTTTAATTATTGTATATAATATGTAATAGTCTAGTATAACTATTATAACGAATCCCAAAGTTTCCTATACCTATATATAAATGAATTTTGAACTTCTGCAAGACATTGTACTAAGGGTCCCCTTAAAAACGAAAACAGCTTTGGATTCGTATCTGAAATATGCCGATGCGTTTTTATAATCATTTTTTAAACAATCACATCCGTTTTAATTGATTGCAAAATTTGCATAGCATTATAAACAAACTAAGGGTCCGATCAAAAACTTAAAAACATCTTTGGATTAGTCTCAGAAAAATTTCAATATAATTTTTTTCCGCCATTTTTTAAACATTTACTTCATTTACTAGTGTTCTGCAACTGTTACAAAGAAACTAAGTACTGCAGTAAGGGTTCGAGATTCGCACAAATGGGAGCACGGAAAAAGTACACTCTAAGATGTACAATTTAGAACAGTAAAGCTGAGGTTTAAAGCGTACCCCCAGAGAAATGAGCAGTTTCCACAGAATTGAATGCAGTTTGAACCGCCCAAGTGCGAATTGCCGGAGCTGAATACACGGCCCAGTGTTGGTCCAATTTCGGCAACCAAAGGTCGGCTAACGATATTGCGCTAATATCGGCATTTCAATCGGCCCAGTATTGGGACAGTATTGGCAGCCTACATTAGCTATTTAAATTTGCCGATCCTTTATCAATGCTTGGCCCAGTATCGGCACTTTATTGCACCAAGTCTCATTTTTAGTACAAGGAACCATGTTTCACAAGGATCAGCCAAAGTCTGGTCCAGTGACGGCACATTACTGGGCCACTGAAAACCATGTTTTATTCAAATCCACGCAATGTTGAGTCAGTGCTGGCAGCCTATATTGGCTATTTATATTTGCCTCACTTTTAGTAGGGGGAACAATGTTTCACGAGGATCAGCTTCATTTAAATTGGCCCAATGCTGAGCCTGTGCTGGCAGCCTATATTGTCTATTTATATTTGCCGATCTTCCACTGATGCTCGACTTAGCATCAGCACTTTATTGCGCCAATTCTCACTTTTAGCACCTAAAAAAACAAATCTTACACGAAAGATGAAAAAATGTTTTATTGAAAAATTGTCAAAGTTCACGATAAAATTTCTAACTTCTATTATTAAACATTTTGAAGGTTAATGAAAAATGACATTTCCTGGCATTGTAAGAAGTTGTAAAGTAGTCTACAACGGAAAAAAAATATTACACGATGAAAAATTGTAATCGATTTAAATTATGCATTAAAAAATTAATGTATTGATATTCCTGTCAACAGTTCGTGTATTGTACATTTATATAACGTCACATAATAATAAACAATTAGAAAAAGAGCCCGGGGATAAGCGTAGAATAGAAAAAAATTAATATTTTCAGATTCCAGCGCGAAAGTGAAGATTATCCTATTACTTTCGGCATCAAAATCGCCGGCATAAAAAAATCGATTGTTTTTACTTAAATTGAAGCTTGTCAGCGCAAAAACATGCTGTAAAAGTTTAAGAGTCGCAGGTGCAATCTTTAACCTCTAAAAGGCGCCCCGCGCGGCTCGCTCTAGCCTGCCGATGCTGCCTTTTCTCAGTATGTAAATCTTTAAACGCGTTTTTCTCGATTTCATATTTTTCATAATCGTCCGGAAGATAACTCGAAAAGTTTTTGAACGATATGAGAAACTAGAGTCCGGGACATTTCACATCTCCAAGCTGAACATGTTCAACATCTGCCCTTATAATTAAAAAAGTTATGCATATTTATGGCTGGAAAAAATTGGTTTCTTAGTTCAAAAGTGACTTAATAAACCATACAAGTTTTAGAAAGATTATTTATATTCTTCATCCAAGAAAAATCCCAAAAAATACGTCTGCGATAGTGACATTCATTCGCAAGGATTTTCTCGTTATCAAAATCGAAAAAATGATCTTTCTCAATGCTATGCTTAGAGAAAATTGTCTGTTTATTAGGGACCTTATTTATATCTGTCTTTTGTTCTTTAACCCTTACTCCTAACGGACGTTTAGTTTGGCCTATGTAAACCGCTTTGCAATTTTGACCTTTGCACCAAATGCCAAAAACAATATCGTTATTTTATAATTTATATAATTTATCTTTAGTGGGCCTCAAGACCGACGTAAGGTCGCTCTTTTGTTTTTAAACGCCGTAGTTATGTCATAATGCACGAGAACTCTCGCAATTCGCTCGGATAGACCTTCAACATATGGAATGCTGATAAAAGACCTAATTTTCGCGTTTTGAACTATTTCGTCAATTCTACGTTGTTCATTTTGGGCCAAAATATGTAACCTGAAATTTATATTCTTCTTAAGGAATTTTTCTTGCTAAAAGTTGTCACAAAGTGTGTCTTCAACTAATAGCAAATTTTCTTGATGATATTGTTTATCCGAAAGACGAATGATTCGGTCAACCATATTAAAAACTACACTCTTTTTTGTACTTTTGTTACATCCAGAAAGTTTATCGTCCTATTTTGTTCTTTCTTTAGAGTGAATTTGATCTCATAATCATTTGAATTAAAAATTTGTATAAAGTTTTCTACTTCGTTTTCCGGGAGAGCTACTAATATGTTGTCGACATAAGGGTCATACAACTGTGCTTGAAAACCTATTTGCGGTAAAATACCCGCTTCCAGGTCGCCATGACTTAATCTGCTAAAATCGGCGAAAAGGGACGAAATAGTTCAAAACGCAGACATTATGTCTTTTATTAGCATTCTATATGTTGAAGGTCTATTAAAACGAATTGCGAGAGTTCTCGGGCATTATGAAATAACTACGGCGTTTAAAAACAAAAGAGACCTTACCTCGGTCTTAAGGCCCACTAAAGATGAAATAAATCAATTCTAAAATAGCGATATTGTTTATGGCAGTTGGTGCAAAGGTCAAAATATCAAAGCGGTTTACGTAGGCCAAACTAAACGTACGTCAGGAGTGAGGATTAAAGAACACAAGAAAGATATAAATAAGGTCCCTAACAAACCAACAATGCTTACTAAACATAGTATTGAGAAAGATCATATTTTCGATTCTGATAATGCGAAAATTCTTGCGAATGAATATCACTATCGCAATCGTCTGATATTGGAAATGTGCCATATTGTTGGTAATGTAAATGCTGTCAATTTATGAACCGACGTGGAGAAACTTTCAAAAATATAGTACCCTGTTCTAAAGCGGAAAAAATTTTGAGAACACGTGGTCAGTACGGTTGTCGCCCCCTAAAGGGGACCCGCAATCGGTGCTCTCAATTTTCTGGTAGAATTACGGCCACAGCCCTTTAAAAATTAAAGCACCGTTCCTTTAAATTCCGTAAATTGTAAAATTGGAAGCCCTCTGTGAATGCTTTTTCATTTTTCTTCGTGATTTTGAACGGAGTGGTTCTCTCTATTCTTTTTGCGTTGAAAACTATCCTTTTTATATCAACAGAAATTCTGTTTTATAAAGATGTGCAATTTTTTGCCTTTTATACTTCTTTCCATTAACTTGTTCTCAAACTTTAAGTGTGTATCTCTGTGTGACGTATTTGTAATTTTTGTGTTTGTGGGATTACGAAGTGATTTGTTTCACCGCGATCACCTCATC
>NC_046659.1:8905489-8908387 GCF_010883055.1 Belonocnema kinseyi | reverse complement strand
AAATCTTATATCTGGCTCTGGAGGAGGACCCCTCTCCGTGGTAAAGGGGGGAGATACCTTTAGAAAGGGTAAAATCAATCAATTTTAATTAATTTTTTTTAAGTTGATAAAATAACTAGATCATTTATTAATTTTAACATCTTTTTCTTACATTGTCAAAGTAAAAAAAAAAACATGTGATTTTTTTTACAAAATGGCGACCCTGCAGAATATTTCTTCAAGCGTCAGCTCCGAGGCATCGAAAACTGCTGCAGCTCTCAAAATTTTTTCATTTATCTGATATAAAAAAGGTTTCTTTGTTCGATTACTTATGTGTTAAAGGGAAGGCTAAACCTATAAAATAATAAAAAAGTTGAAAATTAAAACTTATATCGGCTGTTTAATCGAAGGTCCAAATTTTCGACCATTTTTTCAACAGTTTTGACCCCAAACAAATTATTTAATAACCCGATGTCTTTAAACTTTTAGGTATATCCTTCCGATAGTACCATAAGGAGAACCCCCTGCGAATTTCAGGCTAATCGGTCAATAATTTTTTAAATTACAGCATTAGCAGTTTTTGAAAAGACAATTTCGTGATAATCACGTTTAAAGATTCGTTGCGGTATAACTATTAGTTTCAGTTACTTGCCGATCAATCGGCGATTCCGGGTCCACGTAATAAACGTAGTAAACATGGTAACGTAGTAACGTAGTAATCAGCCTTCCCAGAATTTATGAGACAAAAAAATATACAAACCTATTGAGTAAGAAACATTGCTCCGACCCAAGCGCTCCGACCACCTGATTAGTGACGGTATGCGGACTTTGACAATATCTCCAAAAATATTTAATATTTTCCTTTTTCCTATTTCAGTATATTTTTAACATATTATTCATTCAAAATATAAAAAAGAAAAACAATCGTTTTTTTGAAATTCTAAAGGTATCTCCCCCCTTAAAACGTTTGCCAATTTAACCTTTTAAGAAATGTATGTTTTCTAATGAAGTATTTTCATAAAACCCTCATGCCAATGAAAAATTTCTTCAAACAAATTCAGTAATTAGGTAAATTTAATCCGACATCTTTAAAAAAAACAGTAAAGATGTCACTGAATAATTATTCTCGATCTCGCGCTGTTATTCTAAGAATAGAATTTTGTTTTCCTTATTATTTTCATTGATAAGGCAAAATATCCTAAAAGTCTTCTTTTAGATTTTTACGGGTCTCACGTCTTTTAGCGTAATATTGGAATTTTCAATGTGCAGCATATTACTAATGATCAATAAACACCAAATTAAAAGTCCTATTGGAAAGCGATTAAGCCAGTTTGTAGGATTTTTCAAAAGTTTTAAAGACTTTTTTTTGTTCGACTTTTTTCATATTTTGCATCGTTTGGTTCAAAATTTCAATGTTGTGATGTAAAGTTTTGGACAATTCTAAGACTTTCACAATCATAAATGATGAAAATGTAATAAATGATTACAAATTAGTATCTCCTTTTTAAGCGAATAACTTTTCTATCACTTCGTTTTCGTACGTTTTGTCATTTTTCCACACATTTGTCATTTTTATGATTAAAACAAAAACTACGTGTCTTATCAAAAAGTGCTTAACAACAAATTTGTAGCTCTGTTTCGGTTAAACAATTTTTGTCACATAATCATTAAATTATTTTAAATTTTGATGCCCCCCCCCCTTGTGGAGCCCCAAGAATGCCCCAAAAAACTGAAATTGACATTTTTGCCAAAAATTTACAAATAAATGCTGTGTTTTTCCCTTTTCTGCCATAAATTATTTTGTTGTCAAGTGGAATATTTTTAAGTATTTTTCAACTAATTAACAATGGTTTGAACAATTTATTTTTGTTTAAATAATTTTTTTTGCGATAACTCATTGAAAAGTAGATTTTTTATGTTTGATTGAACAATTGGATATTTTTAGGAATAATGATCTTTGTTTCAAGCATTTAGTATTTGTTTAAACAATTAATTATTATTCAATTGTAAATTTGTCTTAAAAATAGGTATAAAACTCTATTTAAAAAAAATTTTGTTAGCTTTTCTGCTTATTATTAAATATCTGCATCATTAGGATACTAGTACCTTATTTTGTAATAAATTCTTATTTGTTTAAATAAATTTTGTTTATTTATACAATTTTTTTCTAAAATTAATTTTGCATAATTCTATTTTTTGCAATTAATCTGGCAATTTTTCATTTTTGAGAGCAAAATGTTGTGTTTTAATTCCCAGTGACGTTTAAAAGCATACAAAGTTTTGTAATTCCTTTGAGAATACTAGGAGCTATTATGCGGGATCAACATAAAACAAAAAAAAACCTAATTTGAGCTTTAGAAGACAAACGAGTGTGTCTAAGGGGGTGTTTTAAAGGAAAAAATTATAAAAATAATTTCAAAACGACACAATTGAAATGATCAAATATTAGTTATTTAAAGCATTTGCTTGACGTTTAAATATTTAACAATAAGCGATATACCTAATTGAATTGAGACAAAAATCTGATTTTTAAATCACAATTTCCAATAAAATGTTACATTAATATTTAGTGAATTTATGAAACAATACGATAATGATTTAGACAAAAAAATTTGCTCTTATTTTCCATTTGAGAAACAAAAATAATTTATGGCAAAAAAAGGGAAAAGCGGAGCCTTTATGTGTACATTTTTGGCAAAAATGTCAATTTCAGTTTTCTGAGGCTTTGTTGTGGCATTTATGGGGCTCCACAAGGGGGGCATCAAAATTTGAAGTAATTTTATGGAAGTGATTTATTAGAGACTCCCCAACAAATTCTTGAAATCTCTCGCAAGCTAAGTTTTAATCCAGAAACCTGAAACCCATTTCTCCGGAAACCAAAATTTCATACTTGGAGGAAATTTTTTTTCCGACAACCTC
>NC_046659.1:8902950-8905479 GCF_010883055.1 Belonocnema kinseyi | reverse complement strand
TTTGGACCTCCCTAGTGTGCATCACTGGTTTAAAAATATTTCTCAACCATTTTACAAGGCTTTTAAATAGTTCCTAAGATTTAAAGGATTTCAAACATTTTGAAAAGGGTACAGTACACCAGATTTTAAAGATTGTAAAACATTTGGAAAATTTGAAAATATTTCACTGAGGTTTCAAAGAATTCGATGATTTCAACGAATAAAAAAAAATCACAAATATTTCAAAAAATTTCACAAAAATTTCCCAAAGATTTTGAACATTTCATAAAGATTGCAAGGGTTTCGAAGATTTGAAAATGGCGTTCACAGCAGATTTCAAATTTTTCACAGAGATTTTGAACATTTCCAAAAATTGTAAAGCCTTCAAAAAATTTCAAATATTTCATAAACATTTCAAAGACGTTAAACTATCAAATCAGGGTTTAACAAATTTAAGAAGATTTTAAAGGTTTCAATTATTTCAAACGAACACAAAAGATTTCACAAACAAATTTTAAACTAAGCATTTACAAATACGCCATACAAATTTTACAAAGATTTCGGGTATTTTAAAGATTGTAGAAATTTCAAACATTTTACAAAAATTGAGAATGACACCAAAAGAATTCACAGACATTTCAAGATTTCACAAAGATTTCTTTTATTTTATTTATTTATTTACATTTATATTTATATTTATATTTATTTTATTTATATTTTTTTTCTTATGAATGGTTGACCTTGTAAATGTATAATAATATACTTGATTTATACAAAATTTTTGTTAAGTTCAGGGCACCCGCAATTTTTGTCCCAGCAATGTTACTTGTATTACCATGCCGAATGTGAAGCGGAAACGAGGGGATTTAAAAAAATGAAAAACCTATAGATATTTTTGAATTTAACTCAATCCGAGTTTTGACCCTATTAAACCAGAATATTTTCCTATTTTTACTTTTAAATTTAAATTTTTCTAAGTCGAGTTTTAAAGCACCATAATGTTTCTCACAATTCTAAAAATTCTCACCACTTAGTATGTAAGGAATCGTCAAACCCCTTCTCACAGCGTGATGTGCATGCGGTGCGTGTGTTATATGTATATGTTTGCGTCCTATGCATAAAGTGTAAAGGTCAAGTTAGTTACATCAGCGAATGTATATTCTATATTGTTATGTGTACAAATACTAATAATTATAATGATTATGTGCGTATTTATGTGCTATAATTGTGCAGTGTGAGTTGGTGGAGTTTCACGACGGGTTACGAACTTGTCGTTTTCGTATTTTCGACCATCACATTTTTTTTTAATGACACATAATTTTCAATATAGTCTTTAGCAAATTTCAGAATCCTCTTTTTCAAAATGTGAAGAAATTATTCCAATCATTCTAATAATTGACATTATGATCTTGCTTCAATTTAATATAGTGAATTTTAAATATCACATTTTCTTTTATAAGCTTTGTAAAACTTATATTAATTTTCCAAAGTACATTTTTCATAGATTATTAATAAATACTATAATAATTTTTAATATATATATATCCGATTTCCCTAAATCTTAAAAGATTATACTAAATTGTGATATCGGTTTTAACGTTTTTTGTAACTAAATTTCTATGGGTGTGGTATTTCGTCAAAAATAATTCAATTATTTAACACATTGACAAGATATTAGTTAATCTGAAATTGGCGGCGAAGATTTGTAGAATGTTTTTCTTAGAACAGCGTGCACTATTTTTCATTATGATTGTGTAAAACTTAAGGTAAGTTATGAAAAAATATTAAAAAATACGAAATTTTGAAGGATTATTTTTTCCAAACAAGAAAGTGAAACTTGAAAATCTAACCTTCTTGTTACTAGGAAATTCTATATTGGATTGAATATTAATAAATATGCAAGCTTACTTCTTAGTTTATCTCAATTCACTCTTTATTAGGAAAAGCAAATTCTGTCCCATGTTTCAAGAATTCGATAGTATTAGCTACATATATTTGAAGGACCCAACAGTGGCGGATTTAGTTTGCTGATTTATGATATTTCCATTGAAAATAAATTATGTGCAAAATTGATTCGATTGGTCTCACATCCAAGTTTTCGACAGTTTTTCGACAATTTGACGAAAATCGACTATTCCCATGGACTGGTTACTCCCAACCAGTCAAAGTTTTTTGCAAACACTGACTGGAGGAATTAAATTAAACTTAGATGGTAGTCTAGATATTCAATGTTATCGTAAAGAAATTTATTTTATTATAATCGGAAAGTGGTCATTATTTGTAATATGTAATGGTGTGCTTCATTTGCTACACTAATCCGTAAGCAATTGGATGAAAAGTGAAAAAAATTTCTCCTGAGAAGCAAGATATGTATCTTTAATGAAAAGATGAATAGCTGCTCCTCCAATAGCTCGAGCTCTACTAAATATGGTTCATCTTCTGATATATATATACCCATCACTACCGAGGAGGTGAAAAAAGTATTAAGAGGGATGAAGAACTATTCCGCACCGGGACCAGATTGTATCAAAACCTTCTGGTGGAAGAAGT
>NC_046659.1:8884451-8902850 GCF_010883055.1 Belonocnema kinseyi | reverse complement strand
ATATATACATATGTTGCAGGCAAAGTACGATGTGTCGTCACACCTCAGTCTACCTAGTCCCTCGACGAATTGACTGACCGATGTCAGGCAAAGTCCCAAGCAGCACGTTCACTTCGAACTCTGCCTAGTGAAATCGCGAAGTGCCCGACAGGCTCAGGCAAAGTCCGGAGTAAAAAGAAAACCTTTGGGGCTTACTTTTCCCGCTGCAGATTGGGCTGGTTCGGGCATTTACAACTCAAATAGTCTACAGATCTCAATTGTGAATATTTATCAATTTTTGTTTCTATACATTTGTTTATTCAACGCAAGTTATTTTCTAAAAAAATTTCTTTAACTTGATATGGAATATATTTTACGTAGATTGACTTAGAAACATAAATAATTCATTTTTATAATTTTTATTGTTCTATAGTGTAAATAGTTTCCAAATTCAAGCCTTTTCAGAAAAGCCGATTATTGAATTCGAATCCATAGATAAAAGAAAATAAACGACAATATTTATTGTTAAAACCAACTTTCCAGTAAGAAAGAGATAGTGATAGGTGTTTCGTTTTTAAAATTTGTTATTAACATTCAAAATATTAAATTATGAAGATCGAAAACCACCGTTTAGACAATGCTACTAAGATTTATTATACAAAATAAAAAATCTGTCTTTGATTAAAATAGGTAAATTGAATATCTGGTTTAAAAATGGTTTTTTAGCAATAACACTTAAAAATAAAACTTCCTTTCAATTGCATATCACACATATTTTTTATATTTCATATATACACATACATATACATATACATGTATGCGTGTGTGTGTATATGTATATATGAAATATAAAAAAATATATGGGTGAGACAGAGATATATGTCTGTACTCTACTTTTATCTAGAAGCCACTCACGCGGTTAGCAATATAATAATATTACATATATGAATAGTACCTATATATAAAATGCTTATTCACCTAGTGTTAATGGTAATAAGAAGGAGGTGGAACCCTGCAATACCGGCTGTGATACCCAAGTTGTACTTGGATTGAATGGGGGATTGCCCTGATTTCTCGAAATTTTCAACATTTGTTTATTTACCGCCGGAAATAAAGATATTGAATAAAATGTAAAATCAGCTAACTAATCCTCAACTAACTGAATAGGTTTTTAAGAATCTTCACTTGAAGTCAAATTAAATGTTTCGCTTTATTCAAGAAAAATACTAAGCTTAATTTTACAAGAAAAAATCTTAAACTATAATGTGACAAAAGTAAATTTAGTTAAAACACAAGTTTACAACGGTTATAAAAGTCTTCTAGTGCTGTGTAAGTATCGAAGGAAGAATCTGTAGTATCAATAATTTCAGTTGTGTCATCTTCAAGGGCTCTGCTTTGAGAGTAATGCCTGATAGTTGACTGATCCCTAGAAGACAAGAAATATGTATTGAGAGCAACAGGATTTCAAACTATACAACTTGTATTCCAACATTGGAGGTGGTGATTGCCTCTCGTTAAAACTGTTCTGTACATTTTATTAAAGGGACAGCCCTGCTGCTTGAGAACTAGCTTGCATTTGACATGTTTACGCTCTTATATATGCTCCTTTGCGATTTTACACAATGCCCATTATGACGGTGGAAATTTGACGCTTATTCGTATTTTTATAACCTATCTTTGGAAAGTCAGCAAGTCACCTCCCTGATCAACTATTCGGAACTGAATGTGATGTATTGTCTTCGTAGCGAGTGTATGATAAATAACGTGTGACGACACTTCAACGATCTTATATCCTGGTGGAACAATAGGAAAGAATTCCTAAATCATATGCACTTTGCGATCGTTGATGTAAAGTTTCGTAGTGATATTGCACTTTACTCGTAGGGAGTTGACTTTACGAATAGGCACAGGTATATCAGAAGTATGAGTCTTATTGGCTTCAAAAATACGGGGTGTGAATCCCAACAAGCGTCGCAGAGGAGCGTGGGGTTAAAGTTCACTTTGCGATCATACTTTATCTTGCTGCGCAATTTGTTATTATTTGGCTTGATGTTTATTGTAATCCCATCAACCCATAGGGCCTTCTGGACATAACTCTCAATGTATTTAATTTTATAGCTACCAGTAGGAATGGTCACCACTCGATCACCGACATAGATTCTATTCTTTCGAATTTCAACGCTGGAATCGCATTGAATGTGGGCAATTCAATAAGTCCAAGGACATATTTCTTATGAGAAGAGAGTTATATTGTTTGAAAATACTTGGCGTCTAGGATAGAAGAGTTTCCTGTTATCGTGAGAGTAAATGATTCATCCGTGATGATGTTCTTATCTGTACTGACTCTAGTCAGTTTATCACGCACTCTTATATAGACAGTATTTATCTTTTATGTGCAGCTGTCCACATAGAAATATAAAGCTCAAATGTGCACAGTCAATCCTGCCGTAGTTTTGATATCTATCATGATTGTACTTTATCACGCTACCAACACCTAGGTAATCTACTAGGTCCGATGATGGCTGAAGATGACTGAAACTGTCAAAGTATAGGATATTATCTCCAACCTTTCTATAACTTACTAAGGTATTTTGAGGTATTATACTTTATAAGGTATTAGATTTCTAAGCTATTGGCAAGACAAGTGGCCACTGCATTTAATGTTTATCGCCTAAGCTTTAGACAGCTTCTTGTGCCCCTTTGATTGCAGACATGATAGTCACTTTTGCATCACTACTTCTTTTAATTGCCTTCTTAGCTGCATTTAGAAACTGTCCAAATGCTATTAGTTTATTTTTTATAACTGGTTTCTTTTTCGAACTGGGTTTCCTCTTCTTTGAAATAGATTTCCTCTTTGAAATAGGCATCTTCTTCTCTAACCTCATACCGGGTTTCGCTTTAGCATTCATCACGTTAGTTATTATCTATGCTGCCGCTTTTTCGTCAATTTCAACGTCTTTAGAAAAAACACGTTGCCAACCTTTACCAGGATCACTTCTAACAAGTTGTTTAGCTAGCTTCGTACCTGGACCACAGTATTTATAGCTAGACAAGTGCAACTCAAACGGCAAGTTGTTGATGACTTTATTGACCAATCCTTTACCTTGATGATAGCGCAATACTATATTCGATTTACGATGCACAATCGTTCCACACTCGGCAGAGGTTAGCACGGAACTGATGCAGAAGCTATATAAGGGCTGTATTCAGAGCTTTCACAACAGTTGAGATTAAGATGCGCTTTAAGACACATACCGTTAAACTTCCGATTCTCAACTTTACAACCCTGGTCTAATTAGAGAAGAAGAGATTGAAAGGTCATGGCAGTTTACTACCAGACAATATTCGTACAGTGTTTTGTAAACTATCAAATTGTGGCAAGACATATACATTACTTACCCTAATTCCGCACCCGAACGGATTAAAATTGGAGAATGTCTACGTCTACTTGAAATCCCTCAAACAATCAAACTACAAATTCTTGGAACGTGTACTACATAAGATGAAAGGTTTTGAATATTTTCCTTTTATTGAGCATGAAGAAGAAATACAACCAAGTGATGCTCAACCAAATTCTATAATTTTATTTGATGATGTGGCCTATGAGAAACAGGATAATATTAGAGCTTTTTTCTATATGGGTATACACGCCCACGTTGACAGTTTTTACTTAAGCCAAACTTACGCTCGACTTCCTAAACCTCTATTTCGAGATAATGTCAATCTTATGATATTTTTCGAACAGGATGAAATCAACTTAAAACATGTATATAATGACCATGAAACACTGACATGAGTTATTCTCAATTTCGAGACTTATGTTCAGCATGTTGGAATCCTGCAAGTATGGAATTGTTGCCATTGATAAGGATAGCGAACTCAATAAGAAAAGTAACAAAAAAGATTTGACTGTTTTGTTTCTTTATAATACAAATTATATAGTGAAAAATGATATAAGATCGAATGCTCAAAATGGGTAGAAAAGCCACTAAGAAGATAATAAGTAAAACGTTTATGCCAATAGTCATGTTTCTGCAGAAAGTGGTTGACATATCTAATCCTTTGTTTAAGAAAGAAGTTGAGCAAAAAGAGCCCGTGACGGAAAAACATAAAGTGGAGTATGGGAAGAAGGAAGAGGATGATAACGCTTCCTTATTGACCATTGGTGCTAAAGAATATCAAGATACAACTATTCTTGCGTAAAATAATACAACTGAGTTTGCGCAGAGTTATGAGCATTTGACAAATAAGTATCCTAGAACGCTACAAAAAATAGAAAGCAGTATCTATGTATGTTGTATCGTGTGCATAAGCTCAGTGATGGCAGCCCTATGATTGATGATAAACCAAACTCGCTCTTCAGTAAACATTAGCAATTGAATTTTAATTTTAAAAAACGTTGGATATCAAAGACAACGATGGGTTTCAAACTTCTCTCAGTGCTGGAGACACACATCGTTGGGATGCATTTTCAAATTTGGCGCGATCTTGTTTCCATTAAGACTAGATCAATAACCATTCCTTCCTATATATTCGGTCGAAGTTTCTACAAACATCGAGAAACGCTTAGATCATATAGTAGGTCAACTATGTTTCTGAAAGTTTTGAGAACTCAGAGGAATCCCCGATTTCATCCAAGTAAAACTTGGGTATCGCAGTCGGTATTGCGGGGTTTCACATCCTTTTCATTTCCATTAACACTAGGTTCATAAAACAGGTAAATAAACTATGTAAATAAACCGCGGAAGAGTTGGGAAAGGCGAAATAGATTTGTTTGTAGATATTATATATATATATATACATATATAATTAAAAATTTTTTCATAAGGACAACCGTAGGATTTCGTGGAGAGTGGGTGCTAATCTGGAAAATTGCACCCGCTTCCAGAGAAATAGCGGTAAAATTTCAGCCACAACCACGTCTCACGATCGTGAGATAGATGGTTACAGTCGGTAACGGAATCAATACGACGATCCAGCAAAAGCCTCGTGCACCCTGAGAACACGGAGCGACCCAAGGACTACCGCCTTCTGCATTTTTCCCGCAAGTGTTTTAGCATATTGTTGACACGCAGGGTTGCTTTTTAGGCCATCAGCGAGTGAAAGATTAGCGGTATCGATACCTCTCTTTCTTTTCATTCTCCTTGGCTATGATGTTTTTGTCAACTGGAGCCGAAAATTCAATAACGAACATGGTTCGCTTCTCGAAGTCAAAAAGAACCATGTCAGGCCTCGAGTGAACAACAGAAACAATTGTCGGGAATGTAAAGTCCCAGTATATGTTCACGAAAGTTTTTCTCGTGTGCTTTCTTAATCCGGGCTTTCAGGATAGAGTACTTGAGATAGATAAGATTTGATGCATTTTGCTCACCCCTAATACTGAAGTTGAGTCCGAGTGTTTCGGCTGCCTCCTCCGCTGTTTTGTACAGAAACGCTCTTTTGCCCACTCCTTCGTGATTCCTGACCATTTTAAGAAGAGGGTCTCTTCTATTTTCAACTGTATGTGCTGTATCTAGAATAATCCTGTTGTGAAGACATTCAAGACTCAATATATCGCGACCACCTTGACGGCGTGAGATGTACAGCCGCGGTACGGAAGACTTAAGATGCATGCTTTTGTTCATATGCATAACCTTTCTTGTCCCGATATCAAGGGATCTAAGCTCGTTCTTCGTCCATGGAACTACTCCAATGAATACAGTACTACCAGGACGGCAAGCATGTTCGTTGCAGATACTTTGTTCCTCGCCGACAGTTCGGAAGACCAAATCTGACGGATGAGACGTTTGTATCTGCTTCGGAGAGTATCCTTTATAAATGTCACATCCTGAATGCGGGTCTGTGGCACGCCCGAGTATGTATAAATCTCTCCAGTCCAAAGGTGTCGTATAGCGCTTCTATCAACGAGCTCAGGATCTTCAGGGATGCCATTAAGTTTTCCTCGCTTCAAAGAAACTTCGCTGCATTTGTCTAACCCAAATTCCATTCCCATTTCCTTGGTATATCGTTCGAAAATCCCTAGAGCTAGATGTAGTTGCTCTTTATTTTTAGCATAGATCTCAAGCTCGTCCATATAAAATACATGAATGACCTTGTACTTTTGATCTGCAGGTTTGCCGCAGAAGTACCTGTCGGAATGGCTAAGTGCTAGAGTTAGTGGCAATAATGTAAGGCAAAAGAGGAATGGGCTCATTGTTTCGCCCTGAAAGAGACCTCTCTAAAAGGTGACCTTGTTAGTTGTCACACGATATTTTCCAGATGAGATAGTAAATCTGGTTTTCCAAAGCCGAATCGAAAGCTTTCCGATAATCAATCCAGGCCATCGATAGGTCACGCTGGTAGAATGCTGCATCTTTGCAGACACATCGATCGATGAGCAGGTTTTCCCGACATCCTGCTACGCCTTTCTTTGAGCCTCGTGGTTCATACATTTCTTGCCACACAGGTTCAATTGCCCAAACAACCCTATCATTTAGGACAGCTGTGAATATCTTATAAAATATGTTCAGACGAGTGATTGGCCTGTAATTCTTCGGGTCGGCTAAGTTACCTATTTTCGGCAGGAGTATTGTGCGTCCTTCCACCCACTCCAGAATCGGCTCTTCCGACTTTAAATATGAGGTAAAAATACGGGCCAAACGCTGATGGGTTGAAGAAAACTTCTTCTACCAGAAGGTTTTGATACAATCTGGTCCCGGTGCGTAGGCGTTCCGCTTACATAGCCCCTTTTGCGGAGTAGTTCAGCATGGTTTTGCAGACGTTGCTGCGAAAAGTGCGATAGCTCCGGGAGTTTCTCGCACCACAGAGCATGCAGCCGTGCTATGTAACCCCGTTCAGGGGCCACACTCGCATCGTAGCACTCTAGCAAGTCGTGATTTAGTCGCTCCGTCCACCCAAAGGTTGCGAGATCCCGCCGATCCATCGCATTAAATCTATTTTCATTGGCTCCCCCAGCTCTAGATCGGTCGGCATTGTTGGCCGACCCATTGTCGGGAGCCCTGCGCGTTCTCTTGTTTTGAACCGCACTTACTTTAACTATGTTTGGTGTTGTCATTGTTGTTCCCACGAGAAGCTAGGGACAGGGGTTTGTCCATTCTTGTAGAGCCCCGAATGCAAGGATAAGGCTGCGTAATCGGAGAGTTCGCCCGGTATCCCAGACTCACCATTCTAGACACCTCACCGAGGTGCCATTCCGCTTTTGCACGGTTTTCACAACTCCGCTTGGGAGTTAATTCCTTCGGGACCACCCCTGCACAATTGTCCGCGACTGCCTATTTATTTTTGTAACCATATTCAGCAGAAACCCTTGCTAAAGGGACCCTCTATCCGCAACCTGAGGACGCGTTCGATGGCTTTCTCATAGGCCCTTCAGTTTGATTCTAGAGGAATCAAAACCGAATATATATACATTAGGAAAAGCGTAACGTAGTGACGAAAATTTGTTGAAAAAACTGATTAGTTTATTGCTTTTCTTATCTTGATTAGCTAATTTTTCGCGTTGTCAGGGTTTTATTCTGATACCCCTGACCCAACACGTCAATTATGAGCTTATCTCTTAACATGTGTCCTACTTTCACCAGCTTAACAAAATGCTTAAAAGAGCGTCTTCTTCCCGTCCGCCGCCGTTATCACCCGCCGCAAAAAAAATAGTTTTCTAATAGTTTAGGGTTTTTTAAAACATATAGGGACTAAAGACTGAATTGGTGTCATTCACACTTCAATATATTTTTTATTATTCAATATTTATGCATGGGTGATTATACTTAAATGCAAACGGTTGAGACCCAACGTTCACATTTTCTTATTACTTGTATACAAAAATACCTTATAAAAATTAAAAAATTACAATCAATTTTTTAAATTTAGAATCAAGATTTGTATTTCACAAAATCGCAGGAATGAAATAGTTTTTCATATTTACGAAATTTAAAAATTAGAGAAGGTCTTTAATTGCTTACTAATATTCTACGTAATCAAATGAAAAACAATCATAATTACAAATTAATCTACTTTTTGTATAAATTGGTCTATACATTTTAAGTTCATTTTTGAGGTTGAAGTTAGGTTGGTTGAAGATTTGTGACAGGGTGGGAGGACTGGGTTAATCGGGTTGTTAGTAGCAGGGTTGGGTAGCGACGGAGAAAGGCGTGACAGGTATCAGACCGCGACGATAGATACAGGCAGGGAACGATAAAAGGCGGGAGCGTTTAAATTGGATTTATTGCTAGTGGAGTGAGTATCATCGCGGGATGAACGGATTTAAAACAGTAAGTGTTTAATACGCCGAAAGAGAAGAAAAAAGAAAGGCAACGGAGAAGTACAAGAAAACTGTAGGAAAGGAGAGATTAAGAGCAAAAAGCGTGGGATCGATTGAGGCTTTTATCAAAACGAAGAAAGGAGAGAGGGGAAGCAGTGAAGGGAAGGAAGATATCGGTTTGAGCTTGAAATATCCAAAAGTGTTTAGATCGTCGTCGGAAAAGCAGACTTTGCTAGAGAAGGATAATAATAGTAAGGGGCTGAAAAAAGTGTAGATGAAATTGAAGTTCCGTTTAAAGAAGAAAGACTGAAAGAAATTCGTGAAGCGATGATAGAAGCAATGGGGATTTATGAAGCAAAGCAGGAGAAAAAGGAAGAAGAGTTAAAGAAGAAAATTAATCGGAAAATGGTTGAACTTAGCAAAGAAATAAAGAAATGAGAAGAAGTCAGGGAACAGTTAGAAAAGAGAATGCAGTCATTGAAACAAAATCCATAGAAGCAGGAAGATAACAATAAAAGGATAGAGATAAAAGGTAGAATAAAGAAACTATAAAGCTCAAACCAGAATTTTGGTGGGGACGAGAGTGGGAATACGGAGAAGGAAAGACTGAGAAAAATAGAACAAAGAATGGAAAGAAAAGAGAGAGCAGAAAGAAAAAGAAACATAGTGAAAAAGGGTATAAGATTAGAAAGGAAGGAGCTGAAGGAAGGAGTGGAAGCAGTACTTAAAAGGATTGATACAAAGGTACAGAGAGAGGAAATGAGAAGTGTAGGAAGGAAAGAGCGAATAGGCGAGAGAATGGTACTTGTGAGACTAAAGAAATAGGAACAGAAGAAGGAAGTGATGACAAAGAAAAGGATATTATATGAAAGCTCGGAGAAAATAGAGGATGATTTAACATAAGTAGAAAGGAAAATGCAATATAAGTTAAGGAAAATAGCAGTAGAGGATAAAAAGGGGAAAAGCACATGGGTTGAGTAATGGAGAATACAGATAGACGGAGTATGGTGGAATTGGGATGAAAAAAGAATAGAAATAGTAAGAAATGAGGTGCAGATAAGCCAGTAGAGGAAGTAACGGGAGATAGGAAAAAAAGAAATAATAAACAGGAAAAAGAGACGAGAAACGCAAGTAGGGAAGAATAGAAGATATGCTACTGGAATATAGCAGGGTTGGAGAGAAAGAATAAGGAGTTTATGAAAAATTTAACACAGTGAGATGTAGCCATAATGATGGAGACGTGGCTACATGAAAAGGGATAGGAGAGAGCAAGGAGAAGATTAGAAATTACAAATGGTTACTAGGTCTAAATCACGATAAATTATGAGGTTACAAATGGCAAGTGCAAAAATCAAAGAGGAAGAATGTGAACGGCAGAGAAATGGGAGAGATGATGATGGGAGTAAGGAATGAATGTAAAACAGGAAAAGATAAGAAAGAGAGAAAAGAAAAAAAGAAGGATTAATAGTAGAAGAGGTAATGATAGGAGGAGAAAAGTGGAAGGTAGTGGGGGTTTACGTGTACAGTGATATGCAGGAGAAGACAGAGGAGATGAAAGAAGTGAGTGAAGATACTAAAGAAGAGATTCGGCTGATAATAGGTGGGAATTTCAATGCGAGAACAGGAGACAGATAAGAAAGCGAATGGGGAGAAAAGAGAGGAAGAAAATCTAAAGATTAGGTACCAATTGGGGAGGGAAAAAAGTTGTTGAAAAGCTTGGAGAAGTTGAGATGGTTTATCTTAAACAAAAATATAGAAGGAGATGAGAAAGAAGAATATATACGCTTAGGAGATGAAAGGGGAACGGTAATTGATTATATGATAGTGGACAATGAGGTAAGAGAGAAGGTCGAGAAACTAGAGGTAGGTGATTATATTGATTCGGATCACTTTCCCTTAATAGTGACATTAGAGAGACAAAAAAGTAATATCAAAATGGGAAAGGGAAATGTGGACGAGAAGATATATAATATGATAGCAGAAATGAAAAGAGGATTAGAGTGCACAAACAAAAATGAAGTTAGTAAATGAGAGAATATTCTTTTGTAGTTGCTAGGAGGAGTAGAGAGAAAAGTTAGAAAGGGAGGAAAATATGGTAGGGAAAGAGATAAGGAAGAGGACATAACAAGGGAAGAAATCGTTGAGGTATATGTAACTGTTTTGTCGGAAAGATTTAAGATAGAAGGTGAGGAAAAAAAGATAGAGCCACCGAATCAAACAGTGTTTAGAAAAGAAATGGGGGTAATGGACAACATATATATTTTAAACTATCTAGTAATTAAGAGACTTAAAAGGTAAAAAGAAGCAATGATAACAATGCTTGTTGACTTGAAGGTGGCGTTTGACTCATCAGCCTGAGGCGAAATAGAACAAGTTATGGTAAAAAAGGGGATGAGAGAGGGATTAATAAAGCTAACATCGGAAATTTTTAGAGAGACAAAAAGCAGGGTAAAGGTATGAGAGCAAGTGGGAGATAGTTTCTGGGTGGTAAGAGGTGTGAGGCAAGAATGTCCAGAAGGAAAAGATATATACACTGGCATAGGCAGACGACATAGTGTTGATGACAGAGGATGAAGAAGCGGTGGCGGACTTAATTACAGGATTAAAGAAATACTTAGATGAGAAAAAGCTGAATTTAAATGTAGAAAAGACAAACATAATGAGGTTTAGAAAAGGAGGGAGAAGAAAGAAAGAATGGGCGGGGAGATGGAAGCGAACACAGTTAGAAAAAGTATGAGAGTTTAAATATTTGGGATGTATCTTGCACACGAATGGAGGTAATAAAGCTCATATAAGAGAAAGGATAAAGAAAGCAGCAGTGGTAATAAAACAGATATGGCGAACAGGAAAAAGAAGACTGGATGACGCCAGGATATATGGTAAGAGAAAAAGCGCAAAGCGATAAGATTACTATTAGAGCGGCAAAAAGGGCATGGAAATTTGAGATGAAGCTGTGGGGGGAGGGGGGGGGAGTTGGCGAGAAAGTGTTTAATGCATGTTTAAGAGAGGAGAGGGAGAGCGATCGAATTAACGAGGTGGAAAAAAGAAAGCAGGGAGTTCTTTAACCCTTCAGCGCCCCTGGGTGCCAAATGCGATCGCTGCGAACGCAGACGCATAATTATTTGTATCGCTGGTAAGTTATACCCAGTGATGCCATATGGCATCATAGCGTAGTTCTGAAACGGCTGGAAGCATCTTGACATAACCTGGCACCTACTGTATTTAGAAAAGGAAGGGATAATGAGAAGGTGGATCAGAATAGCAAGATTCAAATTAAGAAACAAAGAAAGGAAAGGGATATATTGGGAAGAAAAAAAACAGAAAGTGTAGAATATGTGAATGAGGAGAGGAAACATGGGATCATGTATGGGAAGGATGTTGCAAACAAATTGAGGATTAAGGAAGCTGAAAATAGAATGTGGTTAAGATTTTAGGAGAGCATGGATTAGGAGAAGAAAGGATGAAGGAATTGGAGGGCGCTAGAGGAACAAATGAGAGAGAATGAAAGAATGCATGTGAGAAAAGTCAAATGGAGGTATAAAAAAGTGAAAGAAAAAGGAAGCGGAAGTCGATCCGGATCGGAAAGGCTCAAGAATTTCTACATCTCGTGGCATCTTCGAACAGAATTCGCTGTCACCTTCTTTTAGCGAGGCTTCTACAGTCCAGAGATCTTTACGTTACTCCCTTCAGGCTGATTCTGGTATTTTTCTTGGTTTCGTTTGTCTTCAAGGACATCTAGATATCCAAGGCTCGTTCCTAATGAGGGTGGACCATGGGAAAATTATCCAAAATTCATAATTAGCAGGTAATTGCGCTTAGTTGAAGCACGAACAGTATTAATTTTAAGGACGAAATGACCACAAAGTCCGTCAGTGAACAGGCATTTCTGCGAAATTTATCTAATATGAGAAAATACATAATTATTAACGCCTGTATATTTCTCAATATCATTCGAGGGTTGGTGGAACCCCCCCCCCCCTCTTGTAGCAGCAGTACTGTCCCATCCGCCAATCATCATTCAAGAATCAGTCATCCCTTACTGGCCTCAAGTCCTGTGGTTTGGATCCAACACTTGGCAGATCTCGCGCCTAAGGAAAACGGTCTACCGGCTAGAAGGAATCGTCGCTCTCTCTCCTGACCGCAGAGACTCGTATTCTAGGTTTCGAGCGCTAGTCTCTATCTTTTCCCTCGCTTTTCGTGAGTTAGTCCCCTCTTGCGGTGATCGACACGCCGGGCTGTTATGGATGTGGCCGGTATTCGGGAAACTGAAAAGAAAGGTGTATTGTTGGGAGAACGCATCTTTGAAGGGTTCCGACAAATCTTTTGCAAACGAAAGGTGTAAAATAAATAGAAAGAAATTTTAACCTTGCATAATTATAGCATTAGTTGGAATATATGTAATATTTGAATAACCAAACTAATGTGTATAATTTCCCAGGAGTGTACACTCCCCAGAACTGGAAATAACTTTTTTTGTCTTTAACAACCAATTTTTAATTAAAGAATTAGAAATCCCCTTATCTATCCATATACCAGCAGTTAGAATAAAACTAAAGTGTTTTTCAATTATTCAGGATTTGTAGAATCTTTTCCAGTTTCCTCTAGCAACCCCTTCCTATCAGACCTCTAGTCACACGGTCAGCTTATAGTTGGGGATTACAATGTAAGGACCAGAAAATTAACATCTGTTAGTAGTCCAGCAAGACCGACTCCGGCAAATAACCAAATAAGCCCCGAGTCCTACCCCTTAGTACCTTCCCGACATACTGACCTTTGTTATTCGAGCATCGACCAAATCGACCCTAATCTCGACCTTACGGAAATTGGTAGCGAAATCTCAGAGGCAGGAAATCCTTATACCAACCTTGCCCTTATTTACAAGGTGTCCATACTTCAGTATAGACCTCCATCTCTATTAGGTCCGCAACCTTCATTGTGTGTGAACATCTCAATTCAGGGAAAGAAAATTAAGGCTTTATTTGATAGTGGCGCCTCTAGATCGTTTGTAAGACCACGAGGGCCTAAAATTGATGGAGAACTTAAATCTACAAACAATTAATAGAATTGGTCGTGTTCAAGTTGCAAATAGCCAGATAGAACTAGTTTCTCACGAAATTCTTATTTCAGTTAAACGTAGTTTTTTCAAGACGCAACTTGGGCTTTTAAAGCCAACTTAATCCAGATGCATCATTTCGAGGTAGAAAATAATAACTTAGAAAATTGCTGCGGACTTACAGAGCTTTCGATGCCCTACGACATAATAGAACCGTCGAATAGTGGTTGGTCATCTCCGGTGGTAATGGCAATTAAGCCCGGCGGAGATTATCGGTTTTCTTTAGACTTTCGGAAATTAAACGAAGTCACAAAGAAGGACCCCTACTTCAAATGAACCGTAATCTCGATAAACTACGTAGCGCTTGGTATATCTCCTGAATTGATGAGGCTAGTCGCGACAAAACGGCTTTTACAGTTCAGGTACGTGGCTTGTTTCACTTCAAACGCATGAACTTCGGCTGTACTAACGCCCCAGCGACATTACAACGCTTACTATACAGGTTGATTGGACCTGAAATAGAACCACACGGGTTCGCCTACCTAGACGATATCATCATCGTCACGAAAACCTTCGAATAACATCTCGAATTATTCTCAAGGGTCTAGAGATTAATCACGAGAAGTGCAAATTATGTTGCCCCGAAGTACATTATCTATGCTTTCTAATAAACAAACATGGTTTACAGACGGATCCTGATAAAATCGATCCCTTCCTTAAGTACCCGGTTCCCCGCAACGTCAAAGACCTTCGTAGGTTCCTTAGTTTATCTAACTGGTATCGCAGGTTCATTCCAAGTTACGCGGCATTAGCATCTCTGCTAACCATGTTGGTGAAAAAGAAACAACAGTGGATTTGGAAAGAGGAACCGCAAGCTGCTTTCGAGGAAATTAAATGTTGCTTATCCCAGGCCCCTGTCTTAAGCTGCCCCGATTTCAAAATTCCCTTCGTTCTTCAAACCGAAGCGGGTAATACCGGATTAGGAGCCGTCATCACGCAGAGTGTACACGGTGTAGAATACATCATATCGTATGCTAGTCGAACCTTGAATGATGCTGAGGGTACATTTACGATCACCGAGAAAGAATGCCCGCCCATCGTATGAGCCGTCCAGAAATTAAGACCACACTCAGAGGGGTATAGGTTTACGGTGGTAAAGGACCATAGTAGCCTTTGGTGGTTACATAATTTAAACAACCCTACCGATAGACTGGCGAGATGGTCACTGTCTTTCTCCGAGTATGACTTTGACATTATCAATAGAGAAGGTTCCTCCCATAATATTCCGGACGCTCTCTCCCGAATGTTTAAATCTCTTTCCACCCAAAAAACTATCATAATTAAAGACCCAATCCCAATCTGGTACACTAGACGATTTCAAGCCGTGTCTGACTTCTCAGATAGATTCCCCACCTGGAAAATTAAAGACAACAGGTTGTACCATAACCGACCTAACCCACTGGTGACGGATTTCGTTGACGACCTAGATAATTGGAAGTTAGTCCCTACTAATATAGAAAGAGAGTCCGTTTTTTTGGAAGCCCATCATGACCCACAAGCTGGCCACCTTGGAAATCAAAAGACCTATTCGTTAATCTTGCGTAAGTACTATTGTCCCATTTATTACAGGGACGTAAACAGGTACGTAAATGGTTGTTGGAACTGCCAAATATGCAAAGTCAAGCAAAAAGTAACTGCAGGCTTAATGGGACATCGCATAGTCAAAGAACCCTGGGTAGTAGTTGCAGCCAACATAGTGAGCCCCTTATCTAGAAGTAAATCCGGATTCCAGTACATTCTGGTGATCTAGAATCTATTCACGAAGTCGGTGGAGATCATACCCATGCGCGTAGCAACAGGTAAAAAGATTGAGTCCCCATTTCGTGATTATATCATCAATCGCTGGGGTACACCCCAATTACTTGTTACAGCTAATGGGACTGAATTTGTTGACTATTCTGTTTCCTACCCAATTAACTCAGGAGTTCAACATTTTTCATAACACCACTCCCCCTTACCACCCTTAAGCGAACCCTGTAGAAAGGGCAAATAGGGTCCTCAAGAATCCTCATCAAAATCCGGAATCCTGGCAGGAAAGGATATACAATATTCAGTTGATGCGTGACTGGGTGATCATAAATCTAGACGACGCGTATGAAAAGCATTAAGGATATTATAACCTCAGCCATAGGTAAATACGATTTTATAAAGAAAATTTGGTCTTGTCTTGGTCCCGTGACCCTCCTCAAAAATTAAAAAGATTTCAGCCAAATTATGCGCCCGCTATCTCGGATCATATAGAATTTTAAAGGTACCATGCCCCACCGTATACGAGCTGTGCGATTCAACACACAAATTCATAGGCAAGGCCCATATAGACGTGAACTAATCTCTGGCTGTGAGTACCTGGAGAAATACCACAAAATTATAATAAAGACACAGGAAACTTACGGAGAATTATTTCGTGCTTTCCAGATAGCCCTGGACACCAAGAAGGAGGCTGATCTGGTAAAAGAAACGGCAATTCTTTAAGAGATTCCTTGAGAAGAGGAATATCTGGAGCACCTCAAGGAGAATTACTACCTAGTGCCATTCCCTCCACCCAAGAGACCAGGGAACCTCCTTGCAGGCTTGATCTACCAGTCTAACCAGGGGACCCAAACAGTTTCCATTTTACGAGAGTCCCGCAACCCTCGCTCCCCTCTGTCACGACATAGGCCATCTCGCTCCCGGCATCCTTCCTCTCACTATACCGTCGCTCACCTCGCTCCCGACACCTTTCTTCATCCCCATTCCGTCGTTTATCTAGCTCCAGACACCCATCCTCAACCACATACTATCGCTCATCTCGCTCAAGATACCCTTTCTCATCACCATATTGTCGCTCCTCTCGCTTCCGACACTCTTCCTCTTCACAATACCGACGCTTCTCTCGCTCCCGACACCCTTCCTCTTCCCCATACCGTCTTTCCTCCCGTTACCGACACCCATATTCTTCCCCATATCGTCGTACCACTCGCATCCGACACCCACCTTCTCCCCCATCCCGTCGCACTTCTCGCTCCCCAAGCCCATTTTCACCTACGTACCATCGCGCCTCCCGCCCTCGACACTCAACTTCACCCCAAAACCATTGGCACTGTCGCTCTAGATCGTCCACGCCAACTTCATGTCGCCCCTCCGCAGTCCCCGACTTCTAGCTCCTCCCGTACCCTAACTTCCCGCCCGAGATCCTCACCTTCGTCCCATACTGGCTCCGACGAAATCTCGTCCCTCCTGGACCTCTCTGGTTCCCCTCCCAGCAACGTAGACCCGAAGACGATTAAATACTTTCAGAAAAATGGCGACTTCGGGTTGCGGAACTGCGATGAGGCCTCTAATCGCTATTCCCAATGTCCCTACCAGCGACAGACTTTCTCTTTCGGATGTGGCGAAAAGGGACGTAAAAAGGCCAATTGTCCCAATTTGCCCCTAAATATCCCGACCGTACATCTTAACTATCCCTTTCCTTTCATCCCTCTCTTATCTTTTCTCGACCACTACTATAAATAATTATTATTTTGTTATCGTTTATATAATCCTTATACAGTCCTAATAAAAGGAATTTTGTCATTTAACCTTAACCAATAAGAGTTTCAATAAATTCTTCCTCCACAACCTTAGTCTAGTTTTAATTTTAATTTTTCTCTTTAATTTTTCTTGGTACCTACTTTTTTCTCTCATTTATGTCTTTGTTTTTTAAAAGTTATTTTGAACTCCATTTTGTCCATCCAGTCAAGGAGTTCAAAATATAAGTTGTTTTTGTTGTTGTTGTTGTTAACGTTGTTGTTACGTTCTCTTCAATTCTGGCAGATCACGGGGATTTTAATCCTGCGTTAAATTCTAGTTTTCGGTTTAATTTTGCTTTGAAAATTACACTGAAATTAGACACCTCGAGTAAAATTCGGCACCCATGACTGTACTAATTTTAGGGGTGATTTGACCACAAAATCTATAAATAGATAGGCAATCCGGCCTAATTTGTCGTACCGTTGAGATTTTTATATTTTATCTCACTATCGTTAAGGTTTATAATTAATATAAAACCTTAGTATATTTCTCAATATCGTTCGAGGGTTGGTGGAAGACCCCCCCCCCCCCTGAAGCAGCAGTACGGTCCCATCGGCCAATCATCAGCCAAGAATCAGTCATCTCTTATCGGCCTCAAGTCCTGTGGTTCGGATCCAACACGTGGCTGATCTCGCGCCTATGGAAAACGGTCTACCGGCTAGAAGGAAGGGAGTGAAGAGAAGCGACAACAGCGAGACAGACCAGCGGCCTTATTCAATTTTGAATGAAATGGCCGCGTGATAATATGTGTGTGTGTGTGTGTGTCCCGCGAGAACTGTAGTTAATTTTGTAGGGGGTTGTGTACAAGAAAATAATCAACAAAGTCCTTAAAATTTTTTTAGTCAGATGCTTCTTCTGGGCACAACAGAGGGTGCAACGTGTATGAACGTGTGAGCATGTGTGGCGTGCGCATTTTGTCTCAAACAAGCAGTTCCCCGACCAAAGCGCTGGACGAAGCATAGGCCATCACACCTTCCGATTGTGCTCGAGTTTGATCAAATTGAAAACAAGAAAAAAACAAGAAAATACAAAAAATTACAACTACGAAAGATGTGTTAGTTTTAACATTAAACTTCATAGTCACGTCACTTTTCGACTCACAAGAGCAACACAAAATTAACTACAGTTCTCGCGGGACACCTTGTATAAATATGAATCTAGAATCAAACCGAAGGGCCTATGACAAAGCCACCGAACGCGTTCTCGGGTTGCGGATAGGGGGTCCCTGTACCAAGGGTTTCTGCTGAATATGGTTACAAAAATAAATAGGCAGTCGCGGACAATTGTCCAGGCGTGATCCCGAAGGAATTAACCCCCAAGCGGAGGTGTAAATCGTGCCGAAAGCTAAATGGCACCTGGATGAGGTGTCTAGAACGGTGACTCTGGGATACCGGGCGAACTCTCAGAGTACGCAGCCTTATCCTTGCATGCGGGGCTCTACAAGGATGGACGAACCCCTTTCTCTAGCTTCTCGTGGGAACAACAATGACAACACCAAACA
>NC_046659.1:8883201-8884351 GCF_010883055.1 Belonocnema kinseyi | reverse complement strand
AGTGCTACGATGCGAGTGTGGCCCCTGAACGGGGTTACATAGCACGGCTGCATGCTCTGTGGTGCGAGAAACTCCCGGAGCTATCGCACTTTTCGCAGCAACATCTGCAAAACCATGCTGAACTACTCCGCAAAAGGGGCTATGTAAGCGGAACGCCTACTCTACCACAGATCGAAAAAGCCGGCAACAGGGAAAGAGAGGCGACACTAAGCCCAACCGCGGGCAGACATCCAATAGATGAAGAGCGATGCTTTACGACCCGGAGAAACATCAACACCAAGGTTTCTCTCAAGCCTAAAGATCTGGCTGAAGTGGATGACGAGCTTCGTGGACATTTTTCCGGAGAATCCGACCTCTGGGCTATCAACCATTGTGTGTATAATGCAGCGAGAGCTTTGTCCGATGCAAACAGTAAAATAAAACCAACCGCTGATCATAAGACCAAAAGACGAATGCATCAACTTACCATAAAGATAGGCTGGGCAAGACAGTACGCGTCCCGCACTCAGTGTGTGATTGACTACATCACATCTGGCAGGAATTTTACCGCCAAGGTTCGAAAGTACGCGCGCGAACTCCGGACCCGTTATCACACACTTAACAAGTCAAAGCTGCTGATCATCAGACAGAATATTGTTGAGAGAATACGGATACTATCTGACGCTAAGAGAAGTCTAGAGCGAAGGGAGACGGGGTCAGAGAAAATCAACAGTTTCTCTCTGACCCATCTCGACTCTTCCAAGACCCTCCAGTTACTGTCGAACACCCACCCAAACCAGAGGAGGTCGAAGTATTTTGGAGAGAAGTCTACGAAATACAGCATAGACTGGACGAAGACTCAGAAAATATAAAGAGCTTCAAGGAGTTATGTGTTGCCCTCATAACACCTGATAAAGAATGCCCACCCATCACTACCGAGGAGGTGAAAAGAGAATTAAGAGGGATGAAGAACTATTCCGCACCGAGACCAGATTGTATCAAAACCTTCTGGTGGAAGAAGTTTTCTTCAGCCCATCAGCATTTAGCCCGTATTTTTACCTCATATTTGAAGTCGGAAGAGCCGATTCCAGAGTGTTTGGTGGAAGGGCGCACAATACTTCTGCCAAAAATAGGCAACTTAGCTGACCCGAAGAATTACAGGCCAATAACT
>NC_046659.1:8881464-8883101 GCF_010883055.1 Belonocnema kinseyi | reverse complement strand
CTGCATTTTTCCCGCAAGTGTTCTAGCATATTGTTGACATGCAGGGATGCTTTTTAGGCTATTAGCAAGTGAAAGCTTGGCACCTCCAAGAGCGCCGATGATGAGGACGATCAATTTAACAGAATATTCCGGGTTCAATCGTTGCAACTCCCTTATTAGGTTTCGATACCTCTCTTTCTTTTCATTCTCCTTGGTTATAATGTTTTTGTCAGCTGGTGCCGAAAATTCGATAACAAACATAATTCGCTTCTCGAAGTCAAGAAGAACCATGTCAGGCCTCGAGTGAGCAACAGAAACAATTGTCGAGAATATAAAGTTCCAGTATATGCGGCACTTCCCATTCTCGACTATTGACTCAATTTCCCTAGGAGCATTTAGAGGAGCGATATTAAGGTTAATGCCGCAGGAGTGACAGAGATGGTAATGAAGCACTCTTAGTGCCGCATTGTGCCATAAAATGTAGGTCGTTCTCACGTGAGTTGGACAACTGAATAGTATGTGAGCTAAATGCTCGGGGTGTGCATGGCACGCCCTGCAGCTATCATCGGGAATGTCTTGGCTCAAAATGTGGCGACGGTATGTTAAAGTGAAAATGACACTTTCTTGGCATGCAAAAATGAAACCCTCCGTACCAGACTTCAATCCGGGCGATTTAAGGAAAGCAAACGTTAGCTCACAAGACATTGACTGATTCTTCACATTTCTGTGGAAGATCCGTGCATCCTCTTATCGAGGAGCTGTTCACGAAAGTTTTTCTCTTGTGCTTTCTTAATCCGGGCTTTCAGGAGTGAGCACTCGTGATAGATAAGATTTGAAGCATTTTAATCACCCTTAATACTGAAGTCAAGTCCAAGTGCTTCAGCAGCGTCCTCCGCTGCTTTGTACAGAAAAGCTCCTTCGCCCAATTCTTCGTGATTCCTGACCACTTTTAGAAGAGGGTCTCTTCCATTTGCAACTCTATGTGCTGTAGCCAGAATAATCCTGTTGTGAAGACATTCAAGATTCAATATTCCGCGACCCCCTTGACGGCGTGAGATGTTCAGTTGCGGAACGGAAGACTTATGATGCATGCTTTTGTTTATGTGCATAACCTTTCTTGTCCCGATATCAAGAGATCTGAGCTCGTTCTTCGTCCACGGAACTACTCCAAATGAATAGAGTAGTACCGGGACGGCATGCATGTTCGTTGCAGATACTTTTTTCCTCGCCGACAGTTCGGAAGACCAAAGCTGTCGGATGAGACGCTTGTATCTGCTTCGGAGAGTATCCTTTATAGATGTCACATCTTGAATGCGGCTCTGTGCTCAGGATCTTCAGGAATTCCATTAAGTTTTCCTCGCTTCAAATAAACTTCGGCGCATTTGTCTAACCCAAATTCCATTCCAATTTCCTTAGTATATCGTTCGACAATCCCCAGAGCTACATGCAGTTGCTCTCTGTTTTTAGCATAGATCTTAAGATCGTCCATGTAAAATACATGAGTGACCTTGTACTTTCGATCTGCAGGTTTGCCGCACAAGTACCCGCCGGAAATGCGAAGTGCTAGAGATAGTGGCAATAATGTAAGGCAAAAGAGGAGTGGGCTCATGGTGTCGCCCTGAAAGACACCTCTCTGTAAGGTGACCTTGTTAGTTGTC
>NC_046659.1:8872902-8881364 GCF_010883055.1 Belonocnema kinseyi | reverse complement strand
GTAAGGAATGAAAATCATGTAAACCCTTAGGGGTCACATTATGAATGAAGAAGAAGATTATCATACCAACTTTTTAAATTTTCCTGGAAAATTGAAAATTATAATTTTGATTGCTCAAAAAATTATTTAAAAAACCCAAAATTCCGTTTTTGGATCAAACTATGATCAATTTTCGATAGGACACGAAGTTTTGCTTTTATTCATAAAAAGATCATTAAAAATAAAAATGAAATATTTGTGGAAAACCACAAAAGGTACGAAAACAAATTAATGGAAAAAAGTTATTCAACCGAAAAAGAGATACAAAATTTGTATCTACGAATAAAGTTTGAATGAGGAATTATAGCTTTTAAAAAATCCCACAAAATGTCTCTTAACTATTTTTTAATGGGGTGAATACCATCTAAATCCACGATTAAGCTTCAAAAAACTATTCATATATTCTACGAATAGGCCATCTGATTTTGTGAGTGGATATATATACTATTTATATATGGGCAGTCTTGCTATAATTGTAATTTACAGCAAGTTTAACATAAAGCAAACTAGAGCTTTTTATGCATACGGAAAGGAAGGACAGATCAATACTTATCTGTAGGGGGTAATACACAACATTTAACTAAACCATCGACGTTGCTTAAATTATTATCAAAACCAGGTCAAATCTGACTGTCATCACCAATATATACATTGAGATGACCATTAGAAAATTTACTGTATTTTGATATAAATGAATACATTGAGCATGTATCCGGACATGAGATTCTTGTTTTACCTCTTACTCGATTGTAAGAAAATGTATTACCAGTTGTTCCTCGGTAAAAAGCTTTTAGAAGATTTGAAGCATTAATTATTTTTAAAAATCTATCTGCAGAGCCTGTCGGCTCTGTGCAGCCAGTGTGCAGAAATATGGCTACTTAAGATAATAAAAGATTATAAGAAAGGCCAATTCAATGTGTCAATTCTTTTTTAAAGTTATCGTGCTAACTTAAAAGCCCATGAACGAGAGCACTAACATCGGCAGACTTATTCGTATAAAAACATGTTTCTCGGATTCAGGTGATATCAAAACGTGGATATTTAGCAAAAACTGGGGGGGGGGGTAAATTTTAAACAAATCTAATACCCTCTCTAATGAGATTAATGTAAAAGAGAGAAGAAAAAACGGGCCGAGACAAAGAGTGAGGTAATAATAATAAATGTACTCACCACAATTTCGTTTATCTATAAATTCTTCTTCCACGGTGGAGTAATCCCTTGCATGACAATAATCCTACGTACACTATACGGTACTTTTCTCGCACAGTATGAATACAATTTAAAAACAAAGAAACCAAACACGGGCAACAGGTCGCGGGCCCGAAATTTATACAACAGTCTCCCGAAACGGTCGGCACCGGCCGAGGGGGCCCGGGTTCAATTAGAATCCAACCACATAGCAGAAGGCAGAATACAAGCGCGCAATCTGAAATATTCTCATCATACCATTATTATTGTACACTTAACATTGACGTTATTGCACATTCTTCCTGGGGTTGCCTTTTATTCACAATTTGATCTACTTCAAACGTATAAGGAAGATCAAATTGTACAATTTTACAATTTCTATGGGAAAAAAGTAAAGGAATTCATACTGAATAAATTGAACAATTATTATCAACGAATAATAATAATAAAATCTAGACTGCAATTCTCTGATGATCCTGCAGCCCAGCTGCAGATGCTATGTGATCACAAGATGGTATGCACGCTATGTTTGCGATTTGCTTACTGTGTGCATGTAGGTAGGCAAGTATTCGACTTGTGCTCTATTTCATAACCGGATCATTTCTACCACAAAATTTCTCCCATTTCTACCACAAAAGTATTAATAATATCGAAGTTTATGGCACTTTGTGCAACTGAATTTAACACCTTTAAAAATTCAGAATAAATGTCCCTTATCTGTAAAAACGCTTTCCCTGCAACGCCCTTACTAAACCCATTTCACCAGAATAAAATATATTCAAATAGATCTAAAAATGCTGACTTTAACCAAGAAACCCGGTTATTTTTACCAAGAGGTGAAAACTTAAAAGTGAATTTTCTTACATATATCGCGAATTTTCTAACAAACCAACAGCACCGTACAGTAGGATCCTGATTCGGCCTCTTTGTTTATGTTTCTTCTTCCTTTTATCTATCACATTCCGGCTGGAGTTTAATAAACTCATAAATATAATATAAGCAAAACACAAAGAAATACAGAACCATCGTTTAGTCACCTTCCTCATGTTGAGCACGACTAATGTCGTCCACTTGTTTATTCACTGCCATTTCAAATAAAATTAGCTAACAAAAGTAATTTTTCTTTATTACTCGTATTAAGTTAAAAAAACTTTTTATATCACTACACAATTACGTGGCATAGATTCTCTAAACCCTTTCTAAGAACCATTTCAAAACCCCTCTAACTAGCAGGGATAATAATGTAAGTAATGATAAATATTTTGGGGGGAAATTACGGAAGGAACAGCTTCTCTGGGCCCTTTGTAGTCATTCAGCTACTAATCAATCATCAATTTTAATTTTATCTTGATAAAACGATTTTACATTCTAATATGGCACAAGTGGTATACTAACAAGACTCACTTGTCGTTTCATTGGCAACGCTCGATATTTTGTGAGAAAGTTACGAAAGGAATAGTCACTCTGAGCCATTTCTAAAATCATTTGGCTATCCCTGACCACCTGTTTTAATCTAACCTTTTACATTCAACTGCTTATCACTATTGCTCACAGCCTACTAAACTCTCCTTGATAATTCGTCCTGAAATAGGTATATATTATTTAGACGAATATAAATTAAAGTGCTTCAATAATTTTTTGCGGTGACAAAATAAAACTATAATCTTTATAGCAAAATATGCAATGTCGCAAACGGGAAGACAACTATTCTTTTTGACGGAATAGCTTCTTCTGATTGTGAAAATGGTGGTGCAGACGACACCGCGTTATTCACTTACGCCTAGTCTTTTCTAAAAATCTTGAAATTTCTCAAGAATAAATATAAATGTAGCAAATTACGAATCAGTTCCTTACTCAGTCAAAGGGCTAGCTCGCATTCCAGCCCGCCGGTATTCGCTAACCAGGTTCTTTCTAGAATAAAAGTCAAAATCGAAATTAACCTTTCAGCTGCTACATCATTCGACCTTCCCCGCCATCTTTCCCCCAGACCCTTTTTCCTTCCGCTATCTCCTTGTATCTTATAAGATAGGCACTTTAGTCCCTCCTTTCACGTCTACCTAAATCTTTCCTCTCATTCACTCATCAAATTAACCTGCAGCTCATGCTTTCTCTTGCTATCTCTTTCTATCTTATGAGATAGCCCCCTGAGTCCCTCCTTATACCTTGATCCATATCTTTTTTCTTAATTTCTCATTGGATATTCTCCAGCCTACTCTTCATCCCAATATGTCTTTCTATCTTATGAAATAGACATATCAGTCCCTCCTTCCACCTGCAGCAGTAGCTCCCTCGACCTTCATCAGTAGCTCCCTCGCGTGAGTTATATTCGCCTATTTCTTTCCTTTAACCCAAGGGATAATTTCATATCACTTCGTCTTAAAAGAAACCCCAAATACAAATATCCCATTCATCAAGTAAGAAGAGTAACAATTGGCGACCAAGCTCCTTAATTAATGGGTGGGGTATATAGTGGTAGCAGTAGGGAGAATAATCCTTGGGGACGATTAATTTTCATGTTTTAAGACAGAGTGAGATGGAATTATCTCATAGGGTGGAGGACAGGAACATACGAATATAACTTACAAGAGGAAGCGAATGAAAGGGAAGCTACTGGTAAAGGTAAAAGGAGGGACTGATGTGTCTATCTCATAAGGTAATGAGGGATAACGGAGGAAAAGTTATCTAGGAAATCTCAGTTGAGAGGAAAATAGATAAAGTTTTTGGAGAAATTGCTTTATTCAGGTTATGTTCTTCTTACCATGGTGTACAAAAATATATGTTGAATGAAGTTATTCGCATCTGGAGAGTGATAAATTTCTGCTTCGAGAAACCTATGGCTGAAAACCAGCTTTATATTTCACAAAGAGGAAGAAAAAGAAAGATGGTATCATTTGTATCTGGTTAGCGAAAAGAAAAGCAATTGCAAAAAACTGACGTTTTGGGCCAGTGTGTGCGCTTTCATAGCAAACACGGCTAAGGGGTTGTGCGGGTGTCGCCAGGGAGGTTTGACAATCAGTGGAGGGAGGTGCGCTCGCCGGGCTTCGCAGGCGCTCTACTCGCGGTCCTGTTTGTAACAGACATGTCGCGCACGTGCTTATTGGTTAGATATTAAATATTTAGTAATTTAACCAAAGTTTTAAGTACAAATAAATAGAATGTTTAGGCAGTATACCGAATGAAGAATCGAAAGTATATGGGTTAACAACATGTATAACTACCATACTGTTTAATGATGTGACAGTTGTATAGTATGATCATCAAGTAGGCAGTTTGATTTAGCGGGTATATTATTGCGTGCCCTGATGTTGAGTGGCGCGTCAGGGAGAGGGAAGAAACCGAGCGGAGGAAAGGACAAGTCAAGGGAGAGAGCGTCTAGTATAAGTGAGGGGGATGATCTCTTTAAGAGGAAAAGGGACAGCAAAGAGAGTCCGGCAAAAAGTGGGCTAGGGAGTCCCTTTAAAAAAAGCGTACGAACACGTAGGTCACCCTCTCCCCATAAAAATGGAGGGGCAGACGGAGGAGGAGGCTCTCGGGGTGCTGATAGGCTAAGTCAGAGGGTTGATGGAGGACGTAAGGCGGGCTATAGTGCAGATGGAAAGTATGAGCAAGGACCTGAGCGTAAGAGATGAGAGATGGGAAAAGGAGGTGAAGCGCTTAAGGGGGGAAGTAGAAGGATTGCAGAGGGGGCACTGTCGGTGAGAAAGGAAAAAGAGGAGAAAATGAAGGAGTTGCAAGAAGATATTAGGGTGTGGAAGAAATTGGCGGAAAAAATGATTGAGAAAATGGTGAGAAACGATAAGGACAATGGGATTAAGGATGGAGAGAAGAGAAAGCAGATAAGAGGATTGAAGCAAAAGAGCAGGGAAGAAAGAGCAGGAAAGAAAGAGAAGGGGTGGAAGCGCTGCTACCGAGCATAGGGTGGGTTAAAGGCAAGATAGGGAAAGTAAGGATGGAGAGGAGAAAGGAGAATGAAGTGGCGACGGTCGAATTGAAGAGCTGGGAAGAAACAATGAAGGAAATGCGTAACAAAAATAGGATGAAGGACAAGAAGGTTTTCATCGAACAAGATTTGACGAGGAAGGAAAGAGATGTGCAGAGAATGCTAGATGAAAGGGCTAGGGAGGAGAGGGAAGTGAAGTCACAGCGGCGAACGTAGGGTATCGAAAAATGAAAATAGATGAGAAAATGTCGGTATGAGATGAAGAGAAGGAGCTTTCGAAGGAAGTGCAGCGGAATTTTATTCGTGGGAAATAGGGAGGGGGAGTGAAGCAGGCTGGAGGAGTGGTAAAGGTGTTGTACTGACACGTAGCAGAAGTAGAGAAGAAGGATGAGGATTTCTGGAGGTATTTTCAGAAATTTAAAATTATTGGACTGGTAGAGACGTGGGTAGAGAGACAGGTTTTGTATTGTGTAAAAGTGCCATAGTTCTTCGAATTTTGACTTGATCAAAAAGTTGCATGACACATTTTTGTAGAGCGCTTCTGAACAAGTCCAGAACTCCGATTAGCATTCTTAGAAACTTTAACATTTTGGAATTAAAAATTTTGGAATTTTCGAAAAGTGCGGTACTTCTTCGAATTCTTACTTGATCGAAAAATGTCATGAAACTTTTTTCTAGAGCTGTCATTAAGAAGCCCAGAACTCTGATCTGAACTCTAAGCACTCTCAAAAATTTGAAAATTCCAAAAATTTTGGATTTTCTTCAAAGTGCCATACTTCCTCGAATTTTGAATACTTAAAATTTTTATCAAACTTTCTTTTAGATCTCTCATAAAAAAGTCCAGAACTCTTAGAACTCTCAACATTTTGGAATTCCAAAATTTTGGATTTAGTTAAAAGTGCCATACCTCCTCGAATTTTCACTTGATCGAAGAGTTGTCCTTGACTTTCTTGTAGAGCTCCCATTAAGAAATTCAGAACTATAATCAAAACACTTAGAACTCTTAACATTTTGAAATTGCAAAATTTAGGATTTTCTTAATACTTCCTCGAATTTTGAGTTGATCGAAAAGATGGATGAAACTTTTTCGTAGAGCTGTTAATGATAAGTCCAGAATTCTGATCAGAACTCTTAGAACTCTCGACATTTTGGAATTCCAAAATTGTATATTTTCTTAAAAGTGCAATACTTTCTCGAATTTTGACTTGATCGAAAATGTTTATTACACGTTCTTGTCGAGCTCTCATAATGAAGCCCAGAAGTTCAATCAGAACTCTTAGAACTCTCGAAATCGTTAAAGTTCAAAATTGTTGGTCTTCCAGAAAGGGTTTTGTATTTTCTAAAAGTTTCATAGTTCTTCAAATTTTGATTTGATGAAAAAGTTTTACAAAGATTTTTATATATCGTATAAAGTATTCCAGAACTCTGATCAAAACTATTAGAACTAGAAACATTTTAGAATTCCAAAATTTTTGATTTTCTTAAAAGTGCTGCAGTTTTTTGAATTTTTACTTGATTAAAAAGTGTTGCAGAACTTTTTGGTACAACTCATATTGGTGCATATAAAACTCTAAAAAGAACTGTTGGATTATTTATACGAAAAAATTTGTCAACATTTTGTGTTTTTGAACATGTTGTTTTTTGATTATTTTTTAAATATTTTTTTTGTCAAAGAACTTCAGAACTCTTACGGAACCAGAGGATCATCCCAAAAAAGGTTAATTTTTTACAAAGGCTAGCTTTTTTGTTCGAAATTCGGTTTTTTGTGATATTAGTTGGAACCAAATTATGAAAATGATCAGGAATGCTAGAGCTATGTTTAATCTACCCCGCACTCCAAAAAAAGTTCACTTTTGCAAAAGTGGGGGAGGGCGTCAAGTTATCCTCCCTTTACGAAAAGTGATTTTTCAATGCCTCAGTTGTCATAACTATTGCGAAAACATGTAAAGAACTTCAGAACTATTGAAGAGGGACCCAGAATACCCAGAATACCCACAAGAATAATACATTTGAATTCTTTGAATATTTTTGGATACTTTCAATGCTCTTGACGCCTTTTAATACGTTTAAATTTCTTACTTTTTAAAAATTATTTTGAATTGTTTTGAAGTACTTTCCATTCTTTTGAATTATTTGAATTCTTTCCAATTTTCTGCATTCTGTTCAATTCGTCGGGTCCGTGTAATTTCTTTGAATTTTTCAGAAATCCAATAAAAACTATTAGTTAAAATTAAAATCAATGTCCTAAAATTAAAAATTCATTTGAATTGGTTTGAACTCTTTAAATTTTTTAGAGTGCAACGACCTAAAATAAAAAATTTATTTTAATTCTAGGAATACTTTTGGATTCTTTGACTTCTATTCAATTCTCTTGAATTCTTTCCAATTTGTAGCATAGTTTTCATACATTGAATTCTTTGAATTCAAAAATTTAGTATTAATTAACATTATTATTAATATTTAAAAATAAAGAATAATTTATTTGAATTCTTTGAATAAATTTGAAATTCTTTTGAATTCGTTAAAATTTTTAATTCTATTAATTATTCTTAATCACAAAAGAAAGGCAACCGCCCTCATCGACCCTCCACCTTTTCATTTCTTAAAGTAAGGAACATATTTTTGTTTGATTCTTTAAATCATATTGACTTCTTTGAAGTTTTTTTCTTTTGAATTCTTTGAATTCATTTGAACTCTGTGAATCCATTGTAATTCTTTGTAATCTGTTGCATTGCTTCGACGCTTTGAATTTTCAGAATTAATTGAATTAAGTAATTAAATATTCCTTACATTAATACTAACAACTTAAAATTAGAATGATTTTGTTGGAGTTTTTTGAATACATTCGGATTCTTTGAAATTTTGTCATTTCTTTGAATTATTTTGAATTATTTAAATTCTTTTAAATCCGTTTAATATTCTTCAACTTGCAAATAAAGAATTACTTATTACTTAACAAAAAATGAAGCATTTGAAAGTAAATTTATATTTTATATGCTTTACATTTATTTCATTTGTTTACACCAACTGCATTAATTATTCTTACTCACAAAGGAAAGGCATCCGCCCTCATCCACCCTCTAGCTTTTCATTTGTTAAAGTGTAGAACATATTTTTTCATTCTTCTTTATTTATAATGTGTCCCCTGAGGGTTTGCATGACTCCCATTCCTTATAATCTTATATACTTACAATCTTATATATAATTAAAAATTTGTCATAAGGACAACCGCAGGATTTCGCCGGGAGCGGGTGCTAATCTGAAAAATTGCACCCGCTTCCAGCGAAATCGCGGT
>NC_046659.1:8871461-8872802 GCF_010883055.1 Belonocnema kinseyi | reverse complement strand
TTATGCACATAAACAAAAGCATAAGACACCTTTGCGCTGGAGAGACTTATACATACCTGGGCGTGCCACATAGCCGCATTCAGGATGTGAAATCTATAAAGGATACTCTCCGAAGAAGATACAAACGTCTCATCCGACAGATTTGGTCTTCCGAACTGTCGGCGAGGAGCAAAGTATCTGCAACGAACATCCTTGCCGTCCCGGTACTACTCTATTCATTTGGAGTAGTTCCATGGACGAAGAACGAGCTCAGATCTCTTGTTATCGGGACAAGAAAGGTTATAAACATGAACAAAAGCATGCATCTTAAGTCTTCCGTTCCGCGACTGTACATCTCACGCCGTCAAGGGGTTCGCGGAATATTGAGTCTTGAATATCTTCACAACAGGATTATTCTGGGTGCAGCACATAGGGTTGCAAATGGAAGAGACCCTCTTCTTAAAATGGTCAGGAACCACGAAGAAGTGGGCAAGGGAGCATTTCTATACAAAGCAGCGGAGGAGGCTGCTGAAACAGTCGGACTTTACTTCAGTATTAGGGGTGAGCAAAATGCATCAAATACAATCTATCTCGAGTACTCACTCCTGAAAGTCCGGATTAAGAAAGCACAAGAGAAAAACTTTCGTGAACAGCTCCTCGATAAGAGGATGCACGGTAACTAACGTTTGCTTTCCTTAAATCGCCCAGATTGAAGTCTGGTACAGAGGGTTTCATTTTTGCATGCCAAGACGGTGTCATTTCCACCTTAACATACCGTCGCCACATTTTGAGCCAAGAAATTCCCGATGATAACTGCAGAGCGTGCCATGCACAACCCGAGCATTTAGCTCGCATACTATCTAGTTGTCCAAAACTCGCGGGAACGACTTACATTCAAAGGCACAATGCGGCACTAAGAGTGCTTTATTACCATCTCTGTCACTCCTACGGCATTCACCTTAATATCGCTCCTCTAAATGCTCCTAGGGAAATTGAGTCAATTGTCGAGAATGGGAAGTGCCGTATATACTGGAACTTTATATTCTCGACAATTGTTTCTGTTGCTCACTCGAGGCCTGACATGGTTCTTCTTGACTTAGAGAAGCGAGCCATGTTCGTTATCGAATTTTCGGCACCAGCTGACAAAAACATCATAGCCAAGGAGAATGAAAAGAAAGAGAGGTATCGAGACCTTATAAGGGAGTTTCAATGATTGTACCCGGAATATTCTGTTAAACTGATCGTCCTTATCATCGGTGGTCTTGGAGGTGCCAAGCTTTCACTTGCTAATAGCCTAAAAAGCATCCCTGCGTGTGAACAATATGCTAGAACACTTGCGGGAAAAATGCAGAAGGCGGTTGT
>NC_046659.1:8857455-8871361 GCF_010883055.1 Belonocnema kinseyi | reverse complement strand
CTTATCCTCATTATATATACAATTATTTACAACTATTTACATAAAATCTTATATCTAGTTCCTTATCCTCATCTAAGCGACTTACGTTTCCTCTTTCTTTCCCTTTTTATACCTCTAATTTGCCTTTTTTTCACATGCATTCTTAGCACGCTCCAGCTCCTTCATCCATCCTTTTCCTAATCCATCCTCTCCTAGAATTTTAATGACATTCTCTTGCCAGCTTCCTTCATCTTCCATTCCTCTCCTACATCCTTCCCATACATGCTCCCATGTTTCCTCCTACCATTCACATATTCTACACTTTCTGTTCTCTTTTTTTCCCTAATACATCCCCTTCCTTACCTCAATTCTCAATCTCAGTCTTGCCAATTTGGTCCAACTTCTCTCTCCACATTCCTTTTGTAAATACTTTGGCACTCTTTCCTTTTATATCATCTTATACCATTCATTGTATTTTGATTTCTCAATTACCCCTCATCTTTCTGTTAGTTGCCTTTCTCTCTCCTTTTTTTATAATTCTTCGGTTTGCTCTAGTGCCGTCTTCTATTTCTCTAGAATTAATCCGTCAACGCCTTCTCTGCCCCTTCCTCAAACCTTTTTTTCTCTTCCTCTTTCTTTTAATCACACAATTCAATATACTCTTTCTTTTTTTACCTATACTTTTCTTCATTACTTTTTTCTTTTCTCCACTTACTTAATTCCTTTCTAACCTCATTTTTTCCTTCTTAAAGTCCTGATCCCATCCACTTCTTTCCCCCCTTTTACTAAATTTATTTTTGTTTGTGCACTCTGATCCTCTTTTTATTTCTCCTGTCATTTTTTAGATCTCCACGTCCACATTTTCCACTCCGATATTCATATTTCTCACCTTTTCTTTTAGCTTTGCTTTTCCTTCCCTTGACCAATCACCTTTTCCTACACTTTTTACCTTAGCTCTCTCTTATTCATATTGTTATTACTTTTTTGTCCCTCTAATATCACTATTAAGGGAAAGTGATTAATATTATTATAATCACCGACCTCTGGTTTCTTAACTTTCGGTCTTACCTCATCATCCACTACCACATAATCAAGTACAGTTCCCCTTTTACCTTCTGAGCGTGTATGTTCCCCTTTCTCACCTTCCTCTACATTTCCGTTTAAGATCAAGCAGGACTTAGTCAATACCCGGCAAATGAAGGAAAGACATGTGCAGGACTTAGTGAATACCCGGCCATTAAGTCAAGACATGTGCAGTACTTCATACGTATCCGGTCAATTAAGGTGAGATATGAGAAGAAGTTAGTAAATATCCCGCCAATGAAGGCAAGATATGTGCATAGCTTAGGGAATATCCGGCCAACTAAGACGAGCTATGACCAGGACTTAGTAAATATCCGGTCATTCAGTGCAATGCGTGAGCGGGACTTATTTATTATCCGGCCAATGAATGCAAGACATGTTAAGGACTTCATAAATATCTGATGACTTTAGCCAAGACATGAGTAGAACTTATACAATATTCGGCCAATGTAGGCAAAACATGTACCAGACTGAGTGAACGTGCGGTCAGTGAAGACAAGACATGAGCAAGTGTGAGTCAATATCCAGCCAATAAAGATATAAGCAGGACTTAGTTAATATCCGGCCAATTAAGACAAGACATGAGCAGTACTTAGTCAATATACGGCCAATGCAGGCAAGACAAGTGCTGGACTTAGTAAATATCCGGACAATTAGGGCAAGAAATAATTAGAACTTAGTAAATATTCAGTCAGTTAAGGCAAGATATGAGCAGAACTTAGCCATTACCCGGCCAATTAGGGACAGGCATGAGTGAGACTTATTCAATATCTGTCCAAGAAAGGCAAGACATTTGCAGGACATCGTAAATATCCGACAAATTAAGGCAGTACATGTGCAGGACGCATACAATATCCTGCCAATTAAGGCAAGACATGAGTGAAGCTTAGTCATTATCCAGAAAATGAAGACAAGACATGTGCAGGACTTCGTTAGCATCCAGCCAATTTACACAGGCCACGAGCAGAACTTATTCTATATCCGGCAAAGCACGGCCAGATATGAGTTAAAGTTAATCGATATCCAGCCAAGAACGACAAGAGATGAGCAGGAATTATTCAATATTGGGCTAATGAAGGCAAGACTTGTGCAGGACTAATTTAATATCTGGCCAATAAAGGCAAGACATGAGCAGAACGTCGTGAATATTCGGCCCATCCAGGCAAGCTATGGACAGAAATCAGTCAATATCCGGACAATAAGGGCCGATCATGAGCGTTACTTACTCAATATTCGGTTAATTAAGGCAAAGGAAGTGCAGGACTTCGTAATTATTTGGCCCATTAAGGAAATACATTAGCAGAATTTAGTAAATATCCGGCCAACGAAGGCAAGACATGTGAAGGACCATGAACATAGGAAACACGGGACAAGGCATGCCATCCTTACTTGGCGAGCGGGGTTGAATACACGGGAGGGGGGAGAATTCCATGAGTGGGGAGAGCCGCCATATTACGATGTGCCATTTGATTATGCGCATGAGCATTTTTGCCGACAAACTGTGCATGAAAATATAAAAATGTGGGCGCTGCCATGTTTGTCGCGGGACATCAAAAGGTGGCGGACCTCCCCCTTAATTGCATCACCCCGGCAATTGCATGCCTGGTCCCTTATTTCCTATGTCCATGTGCAGGACTTATTTAATATCCGGCCAATAACTATAAAACATGTGCAAGACTTCGTAAACAACCAGCCAATTAAGGAAAGCCGTGGGCAGCACTTAGTCAACATCCGGCCAATTAAGGCAGTATATGTGCAGGACTTATACAATATCCTGCCAATTAAGGCAAGACATGAGAAAGTGTTTTTCAAAATCTAGCCAATTAAAAAATATATTTGAAGGACTTAGCCAATATCCAGCCAATTAATGCAAGACATGAGTAGGACTTTTTAATTATCCGGCCAATCAGGGAAAGACATGAGTAAAATTTAGTCGATATCCAGCCAATGAAGAGAAGACCTGAGTCGGAATCATTCAATAACAGGCTAATGAAGGCAAGCCATGTGCAGGACTTCGTAAATATCCGGCCACTTGAGGCAGTATACGAGTAGGACTTAGTCAATATCCAGATAATGAAGGCAAGACTTGCGAAGGACTGATTTAATATCCGGAAAATTAAGGCAAGACTGAATTAGGACTTATTCAATATCCGGCCAAGGTAGACAATGCATGTGCTGTACTTAGTAAATATCTGGCCAATTAAGACAAGAAGTGAGTAGGACTTATTAAATATCCAGCCAATGAAGGAAAGACATGTGCAGGACCCAATGTATAACCGTCCAATTAAGGCAAGACATGACTAGGGCTTAGTAGATATCCGTCTAATTAAGGCAAAGTGTGAGCAGGACTTATACAATATCCTGCCAATTAAGGCAAGACATGTGCAGGACTTATTTAATATGCGGAAAATTAGAGCAAAACATTAGAAATAGTAAGTCGATGTCCAGACAATGAAGAGAAGACATATGTAGGACTTATGAAATATTCGGTCAGTTAAGGCAAGAAATTACAAAGACTGGCTATCCGGGGAATATAGACGAGACATTTGTAGTTGTAGGACTTAGTAAATATCCTTCAAGTTGAGGTAAGATATAAGCAGAACTTAGTCATTATCCGACCAATTAAGACAACACATAAGCAGGGATTAGTCAATGTCAGGCTAATAAAGGCCAGATATGTGCAGGACTTCATAAATATCCTGGCAAGTAAGAAAATACATGAGCAGGACTTAGTCAATATCCAGACAATGAAGGCAAGGCAGCTGCAGAACTTAGTATATATCAGGCCAATGAAAGCAAGAGATAAACAGGTCTTAGTGAATATTCGGAATATTAAGGCAAGAAGTGTGAAGGATTAATCACTATCCGGTCAATGAAGGCAAGACAAGTGCAAGACTTCGTGAATATCCAGCCAATTAAGGACAAACATGAACAGGACTTAGTCAATGTCAGGTTAATAAATTTAATACTCGTACATGTGCAGGACTTAGTCAATGTGCGGCCAATAAAGGCGAGCTATGTGCTGGACGTGGTTTATATCTGGCAACTTACGTCAAGGCTTAAGCAGAACTTATTTAATATACGGCCAATAAAGGCACCACATGTGCAGGATTTAAAGAAATATCCGGCCAATATAGACAATAAATGTGCACCATTTAATGATTATCCAGACAAATAAAGCAATACCGGCAATATCCGGTCAACGAAGACAAGACATGTGCACGAACTATTATATATCCAGTAACTAAAGAAAGACATGAGGAAGGGTCAGTCAATATCGAGCTAAGGAAGAGAAGGTATGAACATGAATTAGTCAATATCCAGCCAGGAAGGGCAAAACATCCTCAGGACTTAGTCAATTTGCGGCCAATAAAAGCGAGGCATGGGCAGGTCTTAATAAATAAGCGGCAGATGAAGGCAAGGCATGTGCAGATCTTCATGAATATCTGGCCAATTAAGGCAATATATGAGTAGGACTTAATCAATGTCCAGTCAATTAGGGCGAAACATGAGCATGACTTAGTACATATGTGGTCAATCAAGGCAAAACGTGAGTAGGACTCAGTCAATATCCAGCCAATGCAGGCAAGATATGTGCAGAACTTTGTAAATATCCGGACAATTAAAGCAATACATGTTCAGATCTTAGTGAATAACCAGCCAATGAAGTTAAGATGTGAGTAGGATTCAGTCAATGCCAGGCCAATAACGGCAAGACATGTGCAGGAGTCAGTGACAATCTGGCCAATTAAGACAGGACATGTGTAGGACTTAGTAAATATCCAGCAAATTAGGGCAAAACATGAGCATGACTTAGTCAACGTCCGGCCAATGAAGGCAAGCCATGTGCAGATCTTCGTGAATGGCAATATATGTGAGTAGGACTGATTCAATATCTGTCCAATTAGGGCAAGACATGAGCAAGACTTAGTACATATATGGATAATGGAGGCAAAACGTGAGTAGGACTTAGTAAATATCCATAAAATTAGCACTTAGCAAGCATCCGGCCAATTAAGGCAAGATATGTGAAGGAATTAGTAAGGATTCGACCAATTTAAGACAAGACATGTGCAGGACTCAATGAATAACTGGCCAATTCAGACAAGACATGAGTAGGACTTTGTCAATATCCGGACAATTCGGATAAGCCATGGACAGGAGTTAGCAGATATCCGACTAATTAGGGCGAGACAGGAGCAAGATTTAATCAATATCCGGCCAATTAAGGAAAGACATGTGAATGACTTGGTATGTATCCAGCCAAATAAGGCAAGACATGAGCAAGAAGTAGTCGATATTCAGCCAATGAAGATAAGGCATGAGCAGGACTTATTATATACCCGTGCAATTAAGGCAAGACATGAGCAAGAATTAGTCAATATTCAGCCAATGGAGAGAAGAGATGAGCAGGACATAGTCAATACCTAGCCAATGAAGAAAAGACATGATAAGGACTTAGTAAATTTGCAGCCAAGTCATGCCACACATAAGCAGCATGAGCAGAACTTAGTACATATTCGGCCAATTAAGGCACGACATTTGCAGGACCTTGTCAATACCCGGCCCATGAAGGCAAGCCATGTGCAAAACTTAGTCAATATCTGGCAAATCAGGGCAAGGTTTAAGCATGACTTAGTCAATATCCAGTTAATTAGGGCAAGACAGGTGCATAACTTAGTGAATATCCGACCACTTAAGGCACGACATAAGCAGGGCTTATTATATATCCGACCAATTAAGACAGGACATGAGTAGGACTGATTATATATACGGCCGATTAAGGCACAACATAGGCAGGACTTAGTCAATATCCGGCCAATGAAGGCAAGCCATGTACACTACTTCGTAAATATACGAACAATTAAAGCAATACATGAGCAGGTTTTACTGAGTATCCGACCAATGAGGAGAAATCATGTACAGAACTTCGTGAATATCAGCACAATGAAAGCAATACATTAGCAGGTTTTAGCGAATATCCGGCCAATGAAGAGAAGACATCTGCAGGGTTTTGTCAATATTCGGCTAATTTAAGCAAGCAATGAGCAGGAATTAGTCGAGACACTTAAGGCAATACATAAGCTGAACTTAGTAAATACCCGGCCAATTAGGGCAAGCCATGAGCACGATTCATTAAATATCCGGCCGTTCAAGTAAGACATGAACTAATGTTAGTCAATATCCAGCCTATGAGGAGAAGACATAAGCAGTACTCAGCCATTATCCAGCTAATTAGGGCAAGAAATGTGTAGGACTTCGTAAATAGCCGGCCAATTAGGGCAAGATATGAGCAGGTCTTCATCAATATCCTCTGAGTGAAGGCAAGGAATTTGCAGGGCTTAGTGAATTTCCGCTAGATCATGACTCGAAATGAACAGAACTTAGTGAATATCCGGTCAATTAAGGTAAAATATGAGTAGGTCTCAATCACTATCCAGCCAATTAGGGCGAGACATAAGCAGGACTTAGTAAATATCCGGAAAATTAAGGCAATAAACATGCACGACTTAGTCAATATTCTGCCTATGAAGGCCAGACATGTGCAGGACTTCATCAATATCCGGCCGATTAAGGCAAAACGTGATTAGGACTTAGTCAATACTTGTTATAAATGACAAGCCATGTACAGAACTTCGTTAATATCTGAACAATTAAATCAATAAATGAGCAGGTTTTAATGAATATCCTGCTAATGAAGGCAAGTCATGTGCAGGAATTAGCAAATATCCGGTCACTTTTCGCGAGATATGAGGAAGAGTTATTCAATATCCGGCCAATTAAGTCGAGACATGTGCATGACTAAGTATTTACCTGGCCAATTAAGGCAAGATATGTGCAGGGATTAGTAACGCTCCGCCGTCCACCTGGGTCATACGTTACCCTGGCGATTTTTCGAGGTCGAATTTTATCGAGAAGAAACAAGCTGACGCGTCATTCTTTCCCCCCAAAAAATTTGCCTTATACAAGGCCATAATGGACTAAACCGCATGAGTGTCGCCCTTTTTGTCCACGAGTGAACACTAATTAAAAACTCCTTTGGTCCCGCATGGACGGAGGAAGTAGTAAAAATAACGTGGACGGCGGAGGGGTAAGTATTCGACCAATGAAGGCAATACATGTGCAGGACTCAATGAATATCTGGCCAATTAAGACAAGACATAAGTAGGACTTATTCTATATCCGGCGAATTAACACAAGCCATGAGCAGAAATAAGTCAAAATGCGGCCATTAAGTGCAAAAAATGAGCGGGGCTTATTCAACATCCGGCCAATGAACGCATGCCACGTTCAGGACTTAGAAAATATCCGGTGAATGAAAGCCGGAAATGTGCAGAACTCCGCAAATATCCGGCCAGTTATGAAAAGACGTGAACAGGACTTAGTCAATGCCCGGCTATTAAGGGAAAGACATGAGGGGGAATTATGCTATATCTATCCAGTGAAGGCAAGGAATTTGCAGGGCTTAGTCAATGTACGGCCAATTATAGCAAGGCGTGAGCAGGACTTAGTGAATATTCTGCCAATAAAGGCAAGGCATGTGCAGAACAACATAACTCCGGCTGAATAAAGAAATACATGAGCAGGACTTATTCAATGCTCGGCTAATTAGGGAAAGCCATGAGCAGGACTTGGTCAATATACGGCCAATGAAGGCAAGAGATGTGCAGAACGTAGTAAATATCCGGACAATTAAGGCAGCACTTGAGCAGGACTTAATAAGCATGCAGCTAATTAAGGCAACACATAAGTAGGACATATTCTACATCGGGTCAGTTAGGGCAAGGCATGGGCAAGAGTGATTCAATATCCAGCCAATAAAGAAAAGAAATGCGCAGGACTTATTCAATATCCAGCCAATGGAGACAAGACAAATGCAGAACTTATTAAATATCCGGCTTATTAAGCCAAGACATGTGCAGGACTTAGTAAATTGCCGGCCAATTAACACAATCCGTGAGCAGGACTAAGTCAATATCCGGCCAAATAAGACAATACATGAGCAGGGCTGAGTGAATATCCGGACAATTCGGGCAAGACATGAATAGGATTTAGCCAATATCCGTTCAATTGTTACATCCGCAACTTTAAATTTTCGTTTTTATTTCAAAACCATTTAATCTCACCTTTTATTATGAACCTAATTATGGTAACTGGGCTACGATCAGTAAGACAGAAACTGCAAAGTATTTATAGTGTTACCCTAGAGAGATAAGACCTCAGAGCGTATAGGTATCTCACTGTTCTTCCCGCAGATTAAATCTAATTATGGTAACTGTACTTTACTCGATAAGTGTAGTGCTACCATGGAGGGATAAGAACTCGGGGAGCACCGGTGAGATACCGTTTCTAGATCATTGAGAAAATACAGTTGCACACTGTACCGTTATACATTATTTATAGTTAGGATTATAATGGTGCTAGTGTATTTATATTTTTCGTAGTTTAAAACGAAAACAAAGCTAAAACCAAAAATTAAAAGTATAAATACACACGTAGTGGAAAAACACGTATGTGTCATACGAAACTCAATATTGAGAGTATCGCGTATAAAGCAACGTTTTTCTGAATATTCAGGTCGTGAAAATTTACTATTGCACCTCTACGTGATTTTTTCGAAGTCCCTAGCGTATAAAAACTCCAGAACTTCCCTCGTAGGTCGTCTTTTAGTTTGTGTCAATCCCACTGTAAACTTAAACTTCAGATGTACGAACCGCTTGGATAGAGTCGCGACCATTTTCAGCAAACGTGAAATATTCCCTAAGGAAGAACCGCATTGTATGAAGTCGCGTACTTGTTACTTTTCATCATAAAATAATATGCAGTCGCTATTCTACAAATTATTGGGAATATTATCGACACTACAAATCTTCTCTTGCCCTTTCAAGACTAAAAGGTAGCATAAGTGTTCATAATTACTTCACTGTAAGGTAACTTTATACTCTTATATGTATTCTAATAAAGTTACCTGTAACTTGTGAAAATTGTCATAATTTTTTAGTTTTACATAACAAGCAATCCCCATAGGATTGACAAGTGACAACGATTCCACATTAAATAATAGTCACCTATCACATTAATAAACTACCTTCCACACTTGCTCGGCACGTGCCATAATTATGGCAAGTAACAAACAGTACTTAGTCAATATCCGGCCAATTAAGGCAAAACATGTACAGGACACGGTGAATATCCGGCTGATTAAAGCAAGACATGAGCAAGAATTAGCCAATAATCAGCCAATTAAAAGAAGATATAAGCAGGACTTAGCCAATATCTGGCCAATGAAGAAAAGACATTTGCAAGAATTAGTACATATCCACTCAATTCAGGCAACACATAACAGCACTTTCTAGATATATAGCGAATTAAAGCAAGACATGTGCAGTACTTATTCAATATTCGAATTAGGGCAAGACATGAGCAGGACTTAGTAGATATACAGCCAATGAAGGTAAGGCATATGCCAGACTTCGTATATATCCAGCCAATTCAGGCAAGACATGAGCAGCACTTTGTAAACATCCAGAAAATTAAGGCTAGACAAGAGCAAGTGTTAGTCAATATATAGCCAATGAAGGCAAGACCAATTTAGGCCAATTTAGGCGAACCATGAGCAGGACTGAGTGAATTTCTTGCTAATTTAGGAAATAAATGTGCAGAACTTATACAAGATACGGACAATTAGGGCCAATTAGAGCAGAAAATGAGCATGACTTAGTCACCGTCCGGCCAATGAAGGCAATTCATGTGCAGGACTTTGTAAATATCCGGCCAATTAAAGCAAGCAATGAACAGGAATTAGTCAATACCCCGCCAATAAAGGCAGGGCAAAAGCGCTACTTATTCAATATCCGGCCAATAAAGGCAAGACTTTTGCAGGACTTCGTAAATATCCAGACACTTAAGGCAATACATGAGCTGAACTTAGTAAATATCCGGCCAGTGAGGCAAGACATGAGCACGACTTATTAAATATCCGGCTACTTAAGCAAGATTTGTAAGAGTTTGTAAATATTTGGCCAATGAAAACAGGATATGTGCAGGACTTGGTCAATATACAGCCAATTCCGGCAAGACATGAGAAGCACTTAGTAAATATTCAGCAAATTGAGGCAAGACATAAGCAAGTCTTAGTCAATATCCAGCAAATTTAGGCAAGACATGGGCAAGAGTTAGCCCATATATATCTAATGGAAAAAAGAGATGAGCAGGACTTATTCAATATCCGGACATATGATAGCTAATGAAGGCAGGACATGTGCAAGACTTCGTAGATATCCAGTTAGTTCTGGCAAGACATGAGCAGCACTTTGTAAGCTTCCAGCAAATCAAAGCATAACAAGAGCAAGTGTTAGTCCATATCCAGCCAATACAGAGAAGACATTAACGAGACTTAGACAATGTCCAGCCAATTCATGTAAGACATGAGCAGCACTTTTTAAATATTCAGCAAATTAAGGCAAGACATGAGCAAGTGTTAGTCAATATCCAGCCAATGGAACAAGACTTTTGCAGAACTTCGTAAACATCCGGCCACTTGAGGCAATACATGAGCTAAACTTAGTGTATATCCGGCCAAATAAGTAAAAACATAAGCAGGAATGGGCCAATATCCAGCCAATGAAGGCAAGACATGTGCAGGACTTCGTAAATATGCGGCTAATTAAGGCAAGCTAAGAGCAGATATTAGTCAACATCCGGCCAATTAGGAAAAGTCATGAGCGGGACTTATTTAATATGTTTCCAATGGGGAAAAACACTTGCAGTACTTCGTAAATATTCAGGCCCTTCAAGCAAAACATGAGTAGGGTCTAGTTAATATTTGACTGATCAGAGCGAGAGATGTGCAGGACTTATTGAATATTCGGCTAATTTAGGCAAGGAATGCGCAGGTCTTAGTCAATATCCGGCCAATGAAGGCAAGACATTTGCAGAACTTCGTAGATATCCGGTTAATTGAAGCAATATATGAGCAGGACTTAGTGAATAACAGCCAATGAAGACAAGACATGTGCAGGACTTCATAAATATCCGGCCAATTGAAGCAATACATGAGCAGAACTTAACAAATATCCAGCCAATTAAGGCACTTCATGTGCAGAACTTAGTAAATATCCAGCCAATGAAGAGAAGAGGTGAGCAGCACTTAGTAATTACCCGGCCAATTAGGAGAAGACATAAGTGATACTTAGTAAATATTCTGCCAATTAAGGCAAGACATGAGCACGGCTTATTAAATATCCGGCCATTTAAGTAAGACATGAGCAAGTGTTAGTCAATATCGAACCAATGAAGAGAAGACATGAGCATATATTAGTCAATATCTATCCAATGGGGCAAGACATATGCAGGACTTAGTCAATATCCGACTAATAGGGGCAAGGAATCTGCAGGATTTAATCAATATCCGGCATATTAAGGCAAGACATTTGCAGGACTTTGTGAATATTCGTCCAATTAAGTTAAGGCGTGAGTAGGACTTACTCAATAGCTGGCTAATGAAGGAAAGGCATGGGCCGAAATTCTAAAATATCCAGACAATTAAAGCAATATATAAGCAGGACTTAGTGAATATCCGACCAATGAATAGAAGACATGTGCAGGACATTGTGAATATCCGGCTAATTAAGGTGAGACATGGGTAGGACTGAGCTATTATACGGCCAATGAAGGCAAGACATCTACAGAACTTGGTAAATATCCGGCTAGTTAAGGCAAGATATGAGCAGGATTTAGTCAATATCGTACAATGAAGGCAAGACATGGACATAAGTTTGTAAATATCCGGCCAATTAAAGCAATACATGAGCAGGACATATTCAATATTCGGCCAATTATGGCAAAAGTTAAACAGGACTTAGTTAATATCCAGCCAATGAAGTCAAGAAATGTGCAGCACTTAATGAATATCCGACCAATAAAGGCAAGACATGTGTAGGACTTGGTCAATTTTCGGTCAATGAAGGCAAGGCATGTACAAAACTTGGTCAACATGCCGCCAATGAACGCAAAATGTAAGCAGAAATAATAAATTTCCGGCCAATCAAGGCATGACAAGTGCAGGAATTAGTAATGATCCGACCAATAAATGCAAGACATGTGCAGGACTTATTGAATATCCGGCCAATTGTAGAAAGGCATGAGCAGCATTTAGTCATTAACCGGCTAATTAGGAAAAGACATGAGCAGGACGTAGTCAATATCCGGCCAATTAAAGCAAGACATGTGCAGAACTTCTGAAATACCCGGATAATTAAGGCAATACATAAGCAGGACTTAGTCAATCCTCGGCCAATGGAGGCAAGACATGTGCTGTAGTCAGTTTAAATCCGGCTATTAAAGGCAAGGCATGAGTAGGACTTAGTATATATCCTGACAACTAAGGCAATATACGAGCAGGACTTAGTCATTGTCCGGCTAATGAAGGCAAGAGATGCGAAGGATTTAGTGAAAATCCGGTTACTTGAGGCAAGGCATGGGGAAGACTTAATAAATACCTGGGCAATTAGGGTAAGATATGGGGAGATCTTAGTCAATATCTGGCCAATTGAGGAAAGACATGAGCAGGACTTAGTCATTACCCGGTTAATTAGGAAAAGACATGTGCAGGGCTTCTTTAATATTCGGCCAAATAATGAGAGACATGAGTAGGACTTAGTCAATATCCGACCGATGAAGGCAAGACATGTTCAGCACTTAGTAAATATTCGTCCAATTAAGGCAAGATATAAACTGTTCTTTCTGTATGGCTGTATGTCTGCATTTATGTAAGTATGTATTTCGATCTGTCTGTGAGCACGATTACTTGTGAAAAAATTATTCTATTTGATTGGCCTTTTGTACACTCTTTTAGTGTCCTTAAGTAAAGTTTAAATTAGTTAGGCAGCCATTTTGGATGAAAAATTTTTAAAATGAAAGAATTTTAAATATTTAGAATGTAGCGCATTATGTATAATTTTAAGACCAATTTTTTTGTAATTCAAAATGATCTGTACGGATATCCATAGTATTGAAAAAGATGAACAATTTTTTCTAATGACTTTTTTCATGAAACCAAAAATTACCATATTTCTATCATTATCAAAATTCTAAAAATCGCAAAAATGAACATTTCAAGCTAAATAACGCAAAATATGCAAAAAATAGAAGAAGAATTTTTATTTCAATGTCCTACAAGATTATCACAAGTGGTTAAGTTTCGGCAGAAAATCCAATCGGCAAAGTCTGTGTCACTGAGATTAGGGATAGCATTTAGAAGTTAAAAAACAGTCAGGCAGCTGTGTAGGCAGCATGTGTAACTTTGAAATTGTAAAAGTAAGATTGTAAATGCGAAGATTCAGTTTTTTCAAAAACGGTAGAAGTTACAATAAAATGTTTAATAACAAAAATTTTTTACAGAATGTGCATTTTTTAAACGAGAAAATGAAACTACTTGTTTTTTTCAATGCCAATGCATGTTATGAATTGTAATATTATACAATTATGAACATCATATATAATTTGAGGGACACACTAGAGTGGGAAGCACGAGATGCGTGATGAGAATGTGTTCGTTAAAGCCGAAGGAGCTTTAACAAAAGCGAATTCCCAGTCACTAAATTACTGTTGTAGATTAATTTAAAAAAAACACGCTACATGTACAAAGATGCATGAACTTGTAATTTTCCAGATTCTAAAATTCTATTAACGTGGATAATTTTCATGTTATAAAACGAAAAAGAGGGTAACGGATGGGAATTGTACGGGACACACTTACAGACTTACTTTTCATTTCAATCAGAACTCTGCGAATTGAGAATAGTTATAACACCATGTTTTTTATAATGGATTTGTCTTTCTA
>NC_046659.1:8840283-8857355 GCF_010883055.1 Belonocnema kinseyi | reverse complement strand
AGCTCCAAGGAGATTATGTTGAAAAATAAAAAAAAAATTTACCCAAAAAAAATTGTTTTTATACTTCATTCTAAGGACTTATTGAACTACCCTCGTAGTTAAGAATATCCCTGCCATTCAAGTTCTTAAACATTTATAAACCACTTTAACGAAAAAAGGTTTGAAGTAATTTCAAAATTCTTTCGCTTCTCTTCTGCAGAATTCACAATACAAATTTAGAATCTTTTAAGCGCCGTCATTAGGGTAATGTCAGACGAAATGCTTTCAAATGCCAAATGTCCCATCCGTTACCACCCTCCTATGTCCCATCCGTTACCACTTTTTTCATATTCTCCAAGTATTATAAGCATTTTTAAATTAACTATGATGGGTATTATCTCAAAATAACTTTAGATCTCAAATTTTTCATCTTTTAGTACATACTAAAGAAAATAAAATAAACTTTTCTATTATTTTGGTAACGGATAGGACCACTTATACCGAATCTTAGAAGTTCATAAAAAAGGAATTGCAAACCAAATAATTTTTCTGTATTCTATATGAATAAGCAGACAAATAATTGTATATTTCATTAAAAATTTTACAATAATAATCCAGTACTTTTACTAGTTAGGACAAGTCCACAAAAATACCATAAAAACCATAGGTATTTTGGGTCACTTGATGACCTGAACAAACATTGCTGAAAAATAACCTAAAAACAAATATTTTGACATAAAATGTTCTGTCCCACAAGTAATGGAATATAATTTAAATATCTGAATTGTTAAAGATTGCAATTTTTTACATTTCTATTTTAACAGTTTGAGTTACCTTATTTTGGAATGGCCGTTTAATATAATTTTATGAAAATACGGTGCAAAAATAGAAAATTAAATTTTCGATTTGAGCGATTAAAAATGCAGGGGAAAAAATCTCTAAAACAGAATTATAATTTTTAAAAATTCCTAAAAAAAATTATTTTTTTCTATTTTTTGGTAGGGCTTGACAATTTAGTTTTATTTTACGCAAATGCAGTGGAAGAATAGAAGATTTGAATTTTGAATCCAAGCGATTCAAAATACGTGGAAACATTTCAAGAAGAAATGGTAACTTTTGAAAAGTCCTAAATAGTTTTATTCTGACAATTTTTTATAGGACTTGACAATTAAGTTTAATTTTACGAAATCGGAGTGGACAAATATAAATTTCAAATTTTAATCCAAATGTTTAAAAATAAGAGGAAAGTCCCAAAGAGCAATTATAACTTTTGAGAGTCCTAAATAATAATTTTATTTTAGAAAATTTTTTTGATTTTACAATTTAATTTAAGTTCACGAAAAATACTGTAGAAAATTTGAAAATTTAATTTTTGATCGAAACGAGTGGAAATACAGGAAAAAAATTCAGAAAGGAATTATAGCTTTTGAGAACTCCTAATGAATGTTATTTTCACAATTTTATATAGAACTTAAACATTTATTTAGATTCTATCCATTTTTGTTATGGCTCATAATTTTAGTTTAATTTTTCGAAAATAGAGTGAAAAATTTGAAAATCTAAATTTTGATTCTAACGATTCAACATACAGGAAAAAATTTCAAAAAAAGGTTTACAATTTTTGAAAATCTTAAAAAAATGTTTTCGTTCCACTTTTTGGTAGGACTTGACAAATTAGTTTAATTTTTAAAAAATACAGTCAAGGAATATAAAATTAACATTTTTGATCTAAACTATACAATACACATAAAAAATCTCAAAAAAGGAATAATAATTTTTTAAAGTTCTACATAATTTTATTTCAACCATTTTTTTATTGGGATTCATAATTTTATTTAATTTAAGAAAATACGGTGGGAAAATAAAACATTCAATGTTTGGAAAAAATTCAAAAAGGAATTATAGCTTTTAAAAATTCCTAAAAATGTTATTTTAACCATTTTTTATAGGACTTGACAATTCAGTTTGATTTGGAGCAAATACAGTGGAAAAGTAGAAAATTTAAATTTCGATCCAAAGGACTCAAAATACATGAAAAAATATCAAGAAAGGAATTATAAATTTTTAGAAGTCTGATAAAATTTTATATTATCCATTTTTTGGTAAACCATTTTAGTTTAATTTATCGAAAATACTGTGGTAAATTAAAAAAGTGAAATTTCGAGCGAAATGAATAAAAATAGAGGGTAAACTCTAAAAATGGAATAATTATAACTTTCAAAAACTCCTGAAAAAATTTCTTTAACCTTTCTGTCTTATTAGTAAAAAATGAGACATATATATTTTAATTACTCCCTAATAATACATTAGATGTTACCGTGACCTTTCAAGGATTTCCCCGTTAACGACGCGGTTTTTAGAGTGGCCACTAAGCTTGTGTAACTTGACGCTATCATTCATTTCCACCCATGCTTTTTCTGCTAGGAGAAAAACACTTCTGCTATCTCGTCACGTCGCTTCCTAAATAGATTTTAATTATTTCATCTAGACAGGAAATATTATTTTGTTAATTTGTATAAAATATATACGTATTGCATTTCTAATTTCTTCTTTTTTGGTCAATTTGAAAATGAACGAGACACTTACAATTAGGGAATGAAAATGCACCAGACACTTGCATTTAGGGAATGAAAATGCTATGTGTTCAGCTGCCATAATCAAATAATTTAAAACATAAGGCTTTAAGGTGAACAATATAAATATTAAAAATATATATTTAGCAATAATATAGCAACTTTAATTGACCAAAAAGACCTTCTCCATAATAACACCTATCATTTAAAAAATTAGCAAGATATTTCAATTTCCCCGTTTTGAAATAGGCGGTAAAAATAAGATGGGACGGTCGGTAATTCATGATTTTAAAATGTATGGCATGCCCTTAACTGATTTTATAACTTATAATCATTTCCAGAATTTCCACTAAAATAAACAATCCAAGAGCGCATAATAAGAAATGACAATTTTGCTTAATTAATACAAAATCAACTTTTTTTATCGTATATCTGATTTATATTTTTAACATAAGATACTATTAACCAGGGACATATCGCTACATGCGTGAAGAGCGTAAAATCCACTCCTCGCCATCTCTACGAGCGAGGGTGCTCGATGTGAGCTTCGCCAGCTTCGCGAGAACGAAGACTGAGGTGGCCGAGAGACCACCGGGAAACTCGACATAGCCATTGCGAACTTCTTCGTGAACGCGCGAATGCGGCGAAGCTCGCCGTTCCGGCCTGCAGGCAGAAATCATGTCGAATTCATCACTAGCGAGCGCCTACTCGTATCATAGATACGTTTTTCGGTATCTAAGCCGTTCCCCAGATCCATAGGCTGAATTATAACGAGGAGGAGAAGAGTTTCTTTGTTCGGGGCACTCATAGCAGAATCAGGGGCGGACCCAGAAAAATATTTCGAGGTGTTGGGGACGGGTTTCTAAAAACCTCCCCTGGATCCGTCACTGAGCAGAATATAGATTTCATTAGATGGCACTGCGTCACACGCTATATAGTTAAATACGTCACATCATTTGTGCGCTTTATTTGAACTTTACTTTTAAATTTTTATTTTACATATGATGCGTAATTAATCTGTTTATATATTTTGTTGAAAAATCATATACTTTTTTCAAAAATTTTTCTATAGTTGAAAACTTTTTTTTTCTTCTTAAATTATATTTTCAAGTGATTTATAAATTTAGCCAGTTCAAATTTCATCTCTTTGTTTCAAAATGTTATTACTTTTCATTTAAGACTGAACAGAAATATATTTTTTTATGAATAATTCTATGCTAAGTGAGCATGAAAATGATACACAATTACAAAACCAGACTTCAAAACTACCTCCCTTTCCGGCTGATTGGAGATAAGAAATAATAATTGGAGAAAAGATAAATGAAAAAGTCAATCAAATTCTTTCAAACACAGAGTTTTTTTCTTCTTCAAAATTAAACTATTTAGTAAAAAATAAATTTTTTACTGGAAACTTAATTATTTCAGTTCAAAATACACCTATTTTATAAAAAATTTAACTATTTTCTTTGAAATATTTGGTTTAAAATTCAATTATTTGGCTTAATATTCGACTTTTTATTTGATATTTGAACTATTTGGCTAAAAATTAATCTATTGTGTTAAAAACTAATTTGATGACATTTAATTTTTTAAAGTAAACATTTTTTTAATCCAGCTGATCATTCTTCTTTTTTCTCCAAAAATTTAGTATTTCTTGGAAAATTAACCTTCTTGTAGAAAATATGTTAATATTTTTTAGGAAATTGTTTCTTTAGTACACACTTCACGTCTGGGGTTAAAAGATTAACTACTTTATAAAAATACTGGTTTATGGGTTAAAAATTAATTTGCTTCAACGAAAAGTGTTACAACATTTTCCGTTTTTTCAAGAAACTGTTTTTTGGGGTTTAATTTTTTTTTAATAAATCATTAATGATCAATAGTTTGCAGAGAAAGAGATAGAGAGAACGAGAGAGCGGTCCTTCATGAATAAATTTCTCCAATTTTAACACAATTTCAGTCAAATGAAAACTTTACATTTTTCCTATTAGCTGCCGCAATGGTTACATTTGCTACAAGATATTACTTTTTTCAACAAATTTAGTCATGCACTAACATTTGTTAATTTTAAGAACAAATTATAAAAACTAATGCATATTTTCGGCGTTCTCAAGCAAAAATAAATCGTTTTTTATCTGATCTTGCTCAAATTATATTTAATAAATTTAGTCGTGCACTAACATTTGTTAATTTTAAGACCAAATTATATAAACAAATGCCTATTTTCGGCGTTCTTAAGCAAAAATAAATCGTTTTTTCATCTGATCTTGCTTAAATTATATTTAACAAATTTAGTTATATATTAACACTTGTTAATTTTAAGAACAAATTATATAAACAAATGCATATTTTCGACGTTCTCAAGCAAAAATAAATCGTTTTTTCATCTGATATTGCTTAAATTATATTTAACGAATATAGCTATGCATTAACACTTGTCAATTTTAAGAACAAATTATATAAACAAATGCATATTTTGACGTTCTCAAGCAGAAATAAATCGTTTTTTCATCTGATCTTGCTCAAATTATATTCAACAGATTTAGTCATCCACTAACATTTGTTAATTTTACGAACAATTTATATAAACAAATGCATATTTTTTGCGTCCTCAAGCAAAAATAAATCGTTTTTCATCTGATCTTGCTCAAATTATATTCAACAAATATAGTTATTAATTAACATTTTTTAATTTTACGAACAAATTAAATAAACAAAAGCATATTTTCGGCGTTTTCAAGCAGAAATAAATCGTTTTTTCATCTGATCTTGGTCAAATTATATTCAACAAATTTAGTTATGCATTAGCAATTGTTAATTTTAAGAACAAATTATATTAACATATTGACAGTGGAACAGTTTTCAATTTTAAGCGTTTAAAATGAAAGTTCAACACATCTCTCATTGAGAATTGTTTCATTTAAACGCTAGAGCAATTACACGCACTATACAAAAAATAAATGTGTATGGATAGAACATTTAAGAGAATGGAACTATTTTCATTTATATGTGTAGTCGTAAATTAATTTTTAAAACTGAAATTTCAACTATTCCGTTTTTAATTCAAAATTCATCTTTTTTAGTTACATTAAAAATACAAATACTAGGTTGGGAATTCATGTTTCTGATTAAAAATTCTGGAGTTTAGTTGACAGAAGTTGGGTTGGAAGATGAACTATGTTGCTGGAAACTCGGGTTTTTAGTTTTAAAAAAAAAAAGAAATAATTTTTTCCCTGGGAATTAAAGTATCATATGTTGATAAAAATGCAATTTTTGTAGAAAACAAAGATAAGAGAACAATAATCAGTGAATTATTCTCTCGAAAATAATTCTTATAAATAATATTAATATTCATAAAACATGTAACTATTTGGTTGAAAACCCATTTATTTAAGGTAGAAATGTGTTTTATAACTGAAAATTCAAGTATTCGTGTTAAAGAGTCATTGTTGAAGGCAAAAGTTAGTTTCTTCATTGGAAATTTCAACTACCTTGGTTTAGAAATTAACTTTTTGGTTAAAAATTTAACTACATTCTTGAAAACACGTTTTATCGTTTGATAATTAATTTTCTGCAATGAAAAATTAACTGCAGGTTTCTAGTTGCAAATTGATCTATTTCAGTTTAAAATTTAACTACATAATTGAATGAAAATTAATTTTTTTGGTTGAAAATTGAAACTGTTCTCTTCATGATTTGTGCGTTTGGGTTAAATAATAACGTTTTTAACAACATATTGAACTTTTTAAATTTTCAAATAAACATTCGTTACGAATTTAACTTTATAACTGTTTCATTTCTGATAGGAAACTCATCTTCTTGATTGAATATTTACCTCTTTGTCTAAAAATTCATGTATTTGGTGAAAAATGAGTCTTCATAAGTTCTTATGTATAAAATTAAAGTACTTCATTAAATGTTGTACTACTTGGTTAAAATTTCAGTTGATTGGTTGAGGGGCTTAAATATTTTGTTAAAAACTCTTTTTTTAGGTTACAGATTCCTGTTTTAAGTCTCAATTTAACCATTCCATTTTTTATTGAAAATTAAGCTATTGAAGTTTTTATTAAGAATTTATCCTACATATTTGGTTTGTAAATGCAACTGTAGGAAGGAAAGTACTACCTTGATCAAAAAGTGCCCGGAATTTTCGATTGTGTTTCGATTTGTGTGTTATCTCCCATCGGCTGCTGAAACGCGTTCCGCTTAGTGGTTTTTTCAGTCGATCGAACAAAAAAAAGTCACAGGGAGCTAAATCTGGCGAATTTGATGGCTGCGCAATTGTATTAGTTGAGTTTTTGGTGAGAAACTCACGGATAATGATGGCATTGTGTGACGGTGCATTGTCATTAAATCCATTGCAAAAATCGAAATTAGCAAAAAAACAAATGCACTCAAAATTGCGTTACATTTATAAATGTCAAGCTAGAAAGCTGAAATTCGCAGGGAATATTGTTAAAAGGTGTGACAACCTACAGAAACGAAAAAAAATGTGAATCGGACAGCAGGGGGCGCCACACGGTGATGATTCCGGGGACTTTTTGATCAAGGTGGTATAACTAAATTCTTAAAAATTCATATAATTAATAGAAAATTTCACTATTTTGTTAAAAATTAGTCTTTGAATTGACAATTTATTAGCTGTGGTAGAAAATTCATCTTTCTTGGTTGAAAATTCAAGAGTCTTCCAACAATATCGTCTGTTATTCAACATTTTTCTTGTTTTGTTCAACTAGTTTTCCAACCATTTGCACTCTGAAATTTTGAAGAATCAGTAGAATGCAATCTGTTTACGACAATTCAGCTGTAAATTGTTCATTTAACAATATCTGATTTATATTTTCTGCTTTTAAATAAACAGTGCAATATTGCTACATACTAAAAAATATGTTATTTTTCATTAAAAACATTTATAAATTTAATGAAAATTGAATGTAGTTTCTATAATCTGCATAATAGCATTTCCATCTTTCAAATTATCTAATTCTAATATAAAGTACAAATCTTCCACTATCTACGGGGAAAATATACTTCAGGATTTTCACTCTAGCCATAACCGGCTTAACCAGGGCTTGGTGGAGTTAAGGGGAAGGAGGGACATCAACCCATTGACGAATTTCCCTCTCCGCTAGGTTCAAGTGAGAAGAGCACATTAGCCGAAAGAAAATCGAAAACCTGACCCGATCCCGAGCCGATATATCGACTTCCCGATCCAAAGTCGAGTCGAGCTAAAACCGACACACGATCCAAAACCGATACCGCAGGCTGGGATTGATTCGGAATCGTGTCGATGTCGGAAAAGTTCGCCCGAGGGCATCACTATTCATGATAAGTTGATAAATGTTAATTATTTTTCTTAACAAATTCATCTTTAGGGCGTCTGTGGACGGAAACATTCCTTTTTTCGATGGCAGTGTTTTTAATTGGGAACTTATTGAAAATTTCACCTTGAACTATTGGACAAGTGCTAATGATTTTTATAGATGACATTATAACGCGTTCCGTTATAACTGCGAATATCCTTGACATTTATATTACTTGATATTATTTTATTTTTTTCTGATAAATAACAAAACTTGTTTATATTCCTCCATATTGATGTGAGATTATAGAAAGAATGATTTGATACCACAAGTCCTAAAGTAGTAGTTTGAGCTTTTAAAGAGGGTCTAATTTATTTTAAATACAGACCCTACTTTGACGCTAAACATGGAAAAACGGCCGATTTCGGCTTATTTAGAACCTACTTTACAGATTCCAGCCCCTACGAAGGTAGGTGATACGGCTTCAAAGTAGGGCCTAAATTTCGACTCGTTTGAAGAGAAAAGAAAAGTTACTTTTCTTATATTTTGTTCGATTCGTGAAAACCAACTCCATTTTTTCCACAAAAGAAACTTTTCTTCATTATGCTCAACACTTTGATACCAAATATAATAAATTTTTATGTAAGTCTGTCTGGGATTGCTTATTAAGACATTCCAAAATAAAGTGCAAATTGTATTTATCGTGTTTACTTTAATATTCGTTTCTTATTTTGCATTAAATTATATTCTTATCTACGCTAAAACATGTAACTTTCCAATAAATTGATATCATTACAATGTATAATATGCATGGAAATTAAAACATACTGATTCTTATTGCCTTGTTTATACAGAGATTCGTTATGTTTAATCTTGATTTTTACGATTAAAGAAAAATTAGGCTTCATGCCAATTAAATAAAAATATTCTTAAAAAATTTGTAAATCCTTGTTCGTTGAATAAATGTTGTCTCATTTATTCTCGTAGCTTGTATCGTTTGCACACAATTTAATATTTTGATTCTCAATTTTATTTTTCATGAAGAAAACAAAAACTACTCATCCTATAAAAAAAGTGATTCATGACCAATTTGTAGATCTCTTTTAGTTGCAAAATTGTTGTCGATCTATCTCTTTTCGTATTTTTCTATGTTTTAACTTATTTAGTTGTTATCTAAAATTGTATCAACAACGATCACGCCGGACAGACAGACACCGACGTAAAAACTTGTTTTGCTGACTCAGGGGGCCTCAAAACATCAACATTGGATGAAATTCGCGAAAGTCATTTTTCGCATAAAACTAATGCCTTCTCATTATGGATGAGAATGCAATTTTTTGTGATCAACATTTGAATTTCCGATTTTTTAAGCAAAATTCAAAGAGCTAATAAAAGAATAATGTAGAACCTTGGAAAATAACGTTTTTCTCTTCTTCACGTTTTTCCATATCACTCTTTTTTTGACTTCAAATGCCCATTTTCGTTTGGTTTTTTGGATTTTGAAAATCCTATAACTTCTGTAATTTTGATTTTATCCAAACAAGTCATAGGGATAAATTGTGCATATTTTTGTAAGCTATAAATAACTGTCGATAGAATTTAGAATTTTTGAAAAAAGTTGTCTCAAAATTTTTGGAAAAGCTTTAACTTTTTGAATTATTATCAGAAATGGCTGTTTAGCGCACGTTAATAGTATTAAAACATTTTTTTCGTAGCACCACTTTCATTGGGTAAGAATTATTTACAAAGTGTTTATTTATTTTGTTTCATAATATATACTGTTTCAAATATATATTATTCCAAAAAAGTGAATAACTGTCTTTAAATAACTCCCGCCAGACAAAAGTGCTGCTATCACGTGCCAAATACCTAGTACCCGATTAGAAACAATTGGAAATGCAAAATGCTCAATCGTTGCCAATCGTTTTGCCACAATTAAGAAGCATGAGTCGGAACGATTGAGATATTAGTTCTATTGTTTCTTATCGATCTCAATTGATTATTTCTAGAAGGGAACCTTTAAATTGCGACTTATACTCCCCTGGAATAGGGATTTTTTTAATTTGCTTTCTTCTAAATCCGGATTATGAATTCGATTATTAAACTTAAGTCAGCGGAAAAACTCTCATTAGGCAAAAAATTCTACTTTTTTTATAATAGAAAACAAAATGATTTCTAACATAAAATAAAGATATATTTATAAATGCACAAAATCAGACTCAAAGAACTTTTAATTCTTTAAATTATATAATTAGTTTTCTTTTTAATTAACCCTCAGTGTAAGGAACTGGGTTAGCGTGGCCCGAGCGATTTTTTAAAGTAGTGCCACTTTGGAAGAAGTCGATTTTTGTGTTCAGTACTCGTGGGGTGGGAAGGGGAATCTCTGAGGCGCGAACATTTGGAGCCTTGCTCGGCAGCTTTAGTAAGCGCTTTCCGTGCAAGTTATACGTCTGGAGAAATCGGAGTCGGGTCATATACACCCAGCTTGTACCGAACGTGACAAAATCCGTTAGTTGTGAAAATTAAAAATGGTATTTTTACAAGCATTTTATCTTGTAGTATACACTAGTATATATAATTACATAATTTTCAATTTCTTTTAATAATGAGCATGTAGGTAAGATATGCTGCGAGTGCGCAAATAACTTGTACAAGTATCTAGTTTATTACATTCAATACACCAAATTTTAAGCAATTTCTGTTATTTATTCATGTTATACTCATCAATATTATATATAATAAGTATTTTTTGTATTATAAAATATACTTCGTTTTAAGACAGTTATGACCAATTAATTGAATAACGTTTTATCGCTACACCAAAAATGCTTACTTTCTCAGTTTAGAAAAAAAAATTTTTTGAAGCGAATCAAAAAACGAATGCAACTATTTTAAAGCATAACTTGTCACCTTTCAAAATCTACTTAGTAACTTAAAGTTGTCAGGTCAGGCTAAACCTTGTTCGTACGGATCGTAACATTTTTATAGTCCGTACTATGAGGGTTAATAAAAAGCTATTAGGTTAGGTTAAGTCACGTGCGTTGTATAGTGCGTGAAGACTAATTTTACTACTAATTTCTTAAAACGGAGACCAGTAGTTCTGAAAATACTATTTTGTTTTAACATTTTGTTTTAGTACTTTATAACAGCTTACAAATAGGATTTTTAGAGAAAAAATCTGGACAGGGATTTAATTAAAACTTGATGCAATGAACAAAAAGATTCTTTGCTTCAAAACAAATAAAATTAACACACTTTACTTTTAGTATACGTCAGAAATATCAGGATCTGTCTCTGGTCCTTCGATTTTGATCAAAGCTGGTAAAACTATAATTTTATATAAAAGAAGTTTTCGTCCCAAAGAACTTTTGAAAATTCTCAAAATTTCGTTAATTACACAATGTTGAATTTTGGGGTCACATTTTTTTGTAATGATCAATGTTTCTGGGATCCATAATTGGATTTTGATCAAAATTGGATTAACTTGAATTTTGCTTCTAATGGGTTCAATTTTGCTCAAAATCGAATTATCTTTTCCCGAATTATTAATAATTCAAAAAGATTTGACCCTAAAATTCAACATGGCATAAATTCCGCAATTTTTAAAATTTTCAAAAATCCTTTTTCTCTAAGATTTCCTTTATATAGTATTATAATTTAAGTAACTTATATCAAAATAAAACGATCAGGGGTAGATCCTGATATTTCCAATGTATACTGACACAAAGTTAAGAAAGGTATCTTTATTTTTACATTCTCATCATTTATGATTGAGAAAATATTAGAATTGTCGGAAATTTCACATCACAGTTTTTCAACGGATCTCCACGTTTCGAGACCACCTGAATCCGAAAATAAGGTTTTTACGATAGCGTCTGTCTGTCTGCCTGTCCGCCCGGCTGTCCGACCGTCCGATCGTCCGTAAACACGATAACTCTCGAAAAAATGAACGGATCAAATCCATTTTTGGCATACTTTTTTAGGGTCCTAAAAGAAAGGACGAGTTCGTTAACCAGCCATTTTTGATAAAAATTTAAAAAGTGAGCGCATTTTGAACATTTTTGAAACCACTTTTTTCTGAATTTGAAAATTATATTCACGCACATTTATAGTATTGAAATGGAGAAACAATTTATCCCAATGACTTTTTCGATTAAAAAAAATTCTCAGTTATAGCTTTTTCAAAATTTTGTAAAACAACCGAAATTTCACATTTTAACCCAAACAACGCAAGATATGAAAAAATGTCAGGAAAAGAAAAACATTGCTTTTTAAAATCCCTATAAGACTGTCTTGACAAATTTTGATTGCCCAAAAAATAATGAAGAATCAAAAAATTCTATTTTGTGGTCAAACTATGCAGAATACGAAAACAGATGAATTAACGAAAATTTACCCCCCCCCCCCCCAAATATACAAATTAATTAATAATCACTTCTTGATTAGAGGCGTACTTTTTGTTTTATTCGTGAAAAATAACATTGAAAATAAAAACATCAAATAAATAAAAAATTTGTGGAAAAACTCCTCAAGTTAAGAACAAAAGTTATTCAACTAAAATTGTACGCCTAAAACATATCTAAAAATTTTTTATGAATTGCTTGTTGATAAGACACTTAGTTTTGGTTTTAATCATAAAAATGACATTAAAAATAAAAATGAAAAATTTGTGGAAAACAACGAAAGGTAGGGAAACGAATTGATAGACAAAAATTTTTCGCCTAAAAAAGAGATGCACTTTTATCATAATTTATTACATTCTCATCATTTAAGATTGATAAAGCATTATAATTATCCTAAATTTGACACTATAAAATTTATATTTCGAACCAAATGACGCAAAATACGAAAAAGTTTTAACAAGAAATATTAGATTTTGAAAAATCCTACAAATTTTAATTTAACCATTTTTCAATAGGACTAGTCATTTTCTTTTTATTTCTCGAAAGTAGTATGCGGAATATCGAAAATTAATATCTTAAGCCAATATACAACGCAAAAAAATATCGAAAAAAATGAATGGATCAAATCCAACTTTTGCATAATTTTTTTTTGGTAATAGAAGAAAGAACGAATTAGTTAAAAAGCCATTTAGGATAGTAATTCAAAAAGTCAGAGCTTTTAAAAAAAAAATTGAGAATTCTTTTTAGATTCAAAAATTGTATGACTGTTGGTAGTACATCTACAGCTTTTTTATGATAAAAAATTATCTGAGTTATAGCATTTACAAAACTTAAAAAATCAATCGATAATTAAAATTTTTAACCAAACAACGCACGGTTTGAAAAAATTAGAGAGAAGAAAAACGGTGCTTTTTGAAAGGCCTACAACATTTTCATAACAACTTTTTGAATATAATTGAACAATCAAAATATAAATTTTTATTGCACACAAAATAAGGAAGAATAAAAAAATAATGTTGTGCTCAAACTATGTAAGATGGATATGAATAAAGATGCGTGAATCAAAATTGTGCCCCCAAAAAAGATTTACAAACTTATTATTACTCACTTTTTAATAGGATACATAGTTTCAGTTTTATTTATAAAACACAATAATAATAAACAATTGAATGTTTTGACAAACAACAAAAGCTACGAACAAGATTCAACAAAAGCTGTTTAATGCAGCATCGTAATCAACAATTTTTTCTTATATATTGAAATTTTTTTCTGTGACTTAACATTGAACTATTTTATAGAAAAAATCTTTTTTTTTAGTTTAAAAAATGCCATGATTTTGTATTGAATTCAACTACGCGTCCAATAAAAAAGTGATTTATTAAAAATTTCTCATGATTAAAGCTAATTTTTTTGTTTTATTCATGAAAAATAACGTTGAAAAAAGTAAAATAAAAAAAAACTGTGTGAAAAAGCGACGAAAGTTACGAGAAAAAAAATCCAACAAAACCTGTTTACAAATGTCTGTCGGAAATCAAGCGCGCAGCGCGAGTGTCACGATGAGAATGTGTACCTCAAAGCCTTCAGACCTTTGAGAAACTTAATCTTTGACAATACTTAATTGTGTAGAAAATTCAGAACATGAAGATGCATATAAATACTGCCACCTAAAAGAGATCTTTTCGATAAAGTTTTTTTCAAGCATTCCAAATGCAAAGAATAAATATCCGAGCGCGACGCGCGAGGTAACTCATTATCGAGCGCAAAGCGCGAGATCCCACCGTTGCGCGCCTTAAGCACGCTCAATTTTGCGAGCCGCGCGTGCAATGAGACTGTCCGCGAAGCGGTCAGATTTTTATTATTAAAAAACCCTGCGTCTTGTGGTTAAATTTTGTTTAATTACATAATTTAAAGCAGATGCAAGGTTTTAAAATATCTCGTGATTCGAGACAAATCCATTGACATATAATTTTAATACATTTAGTTTAAGAGTAAGGACGGTATGTCAATTTATAATATTTGGAAAATCAGTTTTTTACAGAAAGGAGACATTATTTTCATTATCAAAATTCAAAATGAATTCAAGAATAAAAACGGCTTCTTGATTTAAGCAGAATTTATTGAAATATTTGTAATTTTTCACTTATACTTCATGCATTACGAACTGAATATATTTGATTATTAAGGGCATGCTCTTCGGTGACAACGTGACCAAACTAGCCTTCGGTCATAAAATTTTTTTTTTGTGTTAACTGTGTCCACAGGGATTGAGATATCGTATTTAAACTTCGACAAATAATATAAAAAGCACTAAAGAACGTTTGTATAAATCAATATATTGGGAATTTTAAAGAAAGTTTTTTTATAAATTGATGGAATAGGATATTATCATTCGAGTTATAGCACTTTGCAGATCATGTTTGGTTTGATGCATTTTAGATTTTTTGATCCGCTCATATTGAGCACTGACACCAATCTTATACTAAATTGTCTAAACCTTGAAAAAAATTAATACAAGCAATAAAATTTGCATATTCGTTGTAAATGAACAAATAAGTATCTGCACACACGTAACCGATCATTACTTTTTGGGAATTTTTAGCGATTTCCAGCGGAGAAAAAAAGAAACTTTGAACGTCGATAAAGTCGAGATCAAGTGACTAGGTTCGTTCATGAAATTTGTATGTAAAATGATTTTCATTTTTTTGGTCCTAAAAATAAAAGATAAGTTTCAAATTGGAAACATAACAACACCAGCAATGTGCTAAAATTTACTCGTCGGAATCTTTCAACCAACTTCCGTAATTCTTGACGTTGAATCGATCAGCTGATAAGTATTGTTCAGAGTGAACCAATCAGCGGGACTCAGCGTCGGACGCGCCTTATCTTTCGCCCCGGGGCAAAATTTTATTTCTATTCTTAGAATTGTTTCACACCAGTACAAAAAATACACAAGAATATATAAAAATTAGACATTTTTTATTATTTTCTGAAGATCCACATTTCTCAAGATGGGACTTGGACGGATTTTCGAGTATCACATTCTAAGATGTTCCCCGCTTTCTTTAAATCGAGGCATCTACTTTATCCACGTTAAAAGTTGATTCCAAATTCCTCTAGTATTTTTCTAGAATTTTCTTTGTAATTATAAACATTTTGATGTATACAAAAGTTCCTTAGTGCATTCATTATAACTTCCTAAATCCTGAACACGATATCTAAATCCGTGTGGACGTAGTTAGGACCAAAAAAAATGAAAATCATTTTATTCGCCACTCAAAAGTTTCATGATCGAACTTAGTCACGTAGTCTCGACTTTATCGACCTTGAAAGTTTCTTTTTTCCTCCGCTAGAAATCGCAAAAATGCTCCAAAAATAATGATAGATTACGTGCGTGCAGATGGTAAATTTTGTATTTGCAACGAATGTGCAAATTTTATTTCTTATATTAATTTTTTTAAGGTTTAGACGATTTAGTCCAAAATTTGTGTCAGTGCTCTATATGCGTGAATAAAAAAAAACTGAAATGCATCAAACCAAACATTATCTGCAAATCAATTTCATCAATTTATAAATTAAAATTATCTCTTGAAAAAAAGATCCTACTCCATCTTCACTCCACTGGGAATCGAACCACAAAACTTCTGATTTCCGGTCAGGTGCTTTTCCAATTAAGCTATTAGAGGGATCAGAATAAGAACTCTTAATTCAAGAAAATAACGCTAATTTTTAGCTAGGTGTTAATAATACAAGTAATTATTTTTTTAATTTATCTGCTATATCATCAGAGATGGTACCTTACCGACAGTAGACCAGCCCTCCAAACCATGAAGGCAGAAAATCTACACAATATCGATCAAGTTAAGAATCTTCAATAACAGAAAATGCTTAACGTCTTAATAAGACTAGATGGAAAATAATATTTTCAAATTAAAATTATTTTTTGAAAAAAAGATGCTACTCCATCTTTATCGCCTTCATGGTTTGGAGAGTTGATCTACTGTCGGTAAGGTACAATCTCTGATGATATAGCAGATAAATTTTTAAAAAAATTACTTGTATTATTAACACCTAGCTGAAAATTAGCGTTATTTTCTTGAATTAAGAGTTCTTATTCCGATCCCTCTAATAGCTTAATTAGAAAAGCACCTGACCGGAAATCAGAAGTTTTGTGGTTCGATTCCCAATGGAGTGAAGATGGAGTAGGATCTTTTTTTCAAAAAATAATTTTAATTTGAAAATATTATTTTCCATCTAGTCTTATTAAGACGTTAAGCATTTTCTGTTATTGAAGATTCTTAACTTTATCGATATTGTGTAGATTTTCTGTCTTCATGGTTTGGAGGGTTGATCTACTGTCGGTAAGGTACAATCTCTGATGATATAGCAGATAAATTGAAAAAACAATTACTGATTTGTCTTCATTTCGTATTGAACACTCAACTCGTAAGCAGCTCTCATTTGGAAATTCATGGTCAGAAGAAAAATTGAATGCTTTATTTACAGGTTTTAAACTGTCAGGAATTCTTCTCTCTGACTATTTTGACATTTCTTTAGTCACTCTATTTAAACATCTGTTAATTGAGAGTAGATGAAGTTATATATATTTATATATGTGTATGTGTAAGCGTGTTATTTAATTCATTTAAGAAAAGTGTTTTTTTTTCAATCGTTGTTCACTTATCCTTTAAAATGCATACCATTGAGGTGCCCACTAGAGTATTATGCAATATTTCGATCGAAAATTTCAAGGAAAGTGATGCAGATTTGTCTAAAACCATACTGAGTTATATAAGAACAAATTATATGATTGCAGA